>NC_081410.1:18120972-18423472 GCF_030272615.1 Cryptomeria japonica
AGCCCAACAAGGAGGAAGATAAGTCTTATGACAAGATTATTTTGAGCACATAGAGTTTGCTATAACATTTCAGACGTAAAGTTGCAGATATATTTTATTACTGTTATTTATTTTTGTAAGTGACAGGAAATCTGTTAACCGAGTGGACCTAACAGTCTTATTTGTAAATCCTCTAGCAAGTTAACATTCTAATTGAGTGTTTGAAATCCTTCGACAAGGTCACTTCTAACAAAGTGCAAGATTCTGATAGATCTGAGGGAAATCCCTTAAATGGGTCACATATAGCAATGTGTTTATGTAATCTTTAACAGGATTGGCTTTTAACCGAGCATACTCTAGAAGAGTATATTTTCTTTGTGGGTCCAAAATCCCATAATGGTTTTTTCCTATTTGGGTTTCCACGTTAAATCTGGTGTTAAATGTGTTTTGATGTTTCAAGTTTATCAGTTTATGAGTTTGAATGATTTACAATCATAGTTGCATGCCAAGTAAGTTCTACCGAGGTTGAATCTGATTAGAAGATTGAATTGTGAGTTTATCTGATTCACCCCCCCTCTCATTTAACTAACAATTGGTATCAGAGCCATAACTATGAAAGAAAAGTTTAAAGGAACTTGAGGTAAGATATGAAGATGTATAAAAGGGATGCACCAAAGTTGAACGAGTCAAGTTTCACCACATGGCAGAAAAAGATGAAGCTGCACTTATCAAGAATTGGAGAATATGCAACATATTATCTGGAGAATGATTACACTGCACTTAGCACCTACCCTATGACAATGGAAGAAATAAAGGCAAAGCAAGAACATATTCAAGCAATGATTGAAATAACATCAGCATTGACCGACTCAGAGTTTAATAATCTAGAAGGTTGTAATGATGCTAAAGCTATGTGGAATAAGCTTACATCTCTGTATGGTGGTGATGAACATGTTCAAAGAGCAAAAGTAGACAGTCTAAGAGGTCAACATGAATCCATGAGAATGAATGAAGGTGAGAACATAATCCAATACAATACAAGGTTAAAAGAAACTATCAATCAAATCAAAGGAGCTGGAGGAACTATTGAAGAAAAGGATGTAACAAGTAAGTTGCTGAGAACACTTCTATCTACTTATGCCATTCGAGTCTCTGCAATTAATGAATTAAGGTATGTACCAAACATGCCAGTCTCTTTGGATGCTACTATCGGTAAGCTACATGCTTTTGAGTTAAGTAATTTTGATAACAGTGGGTCTTCGGTAAACAAAGTTGAATGTGCATTCAGTTCTTTTCATCTTGGTGAATCTAATGATTACAATGATAGAATGTATGAGTATGCTAAAGGAAATCTCAGTGGAGCAAGTGAGAGATTTCGCAAAAACATGGAAGAAGTACACAAACTATATGAGGAAATCAGAAAGCAAGAAGAGTTTGAAGCATTATTGGCTAGAAGGTTACCAAGAGACAAAGGTAAGTATAAAGGAAAGTTAGCTTTAAAATGTTTTAACTATGATAAAATTGGGCATATGGCTTTTAACTGTCCTGACAAAGAATCTAGTGAAAAGAGAGAATACTGAGATGACAGATAGAAAGAAAACCAACACAAAGGGCACCGAGACTTCAGAAGGAGAGATAGAAAGACATGCCTAGTAGCTGATGAGGAATCCAATGATGATAAATCTGATGGGACTGAGATAGAGAAAGTTGTATATGTAGCTATCAAAGATGGATCAGATGAAGAAAGGTATGAAGAAAAAACCTTAATATCACACATAAATAATAATGATTCTTGGATCATAGATAGTGGATTCACATCACATGACAAGTGATAAACACAAGTTTATTAAATTAGAAGATTATGATGGAGGTTATGTAAGATTTGGTAATGATGCACCATGTCCTGTGAAAGGTAAAGGTTCTATCACACTTCTTGATAATGCTAAATGTGATGATGTATATTGGGTTGAAGGTCTAAAATACAATTTGTTGAGTGTAGCACAGCTAAACAATACAGGATACTGAATAGAATTTCATAAAGGAATTGTCAAAGTTCATGACAAACATGGAAAGTTGGCTGCTGCCAGGACTCAAACAAGAGGTAATACATTTCATCTTGACTCAACTCAAAATGATTGTCTGTATGCAAAAATAGAAGATACCTGGTTATGGCATAAAAGGTTTTGTCATGTAAATTTTGATAACCTAATCAAAATAAGTAAGAAGCACCGAGTAAGAGGTCTACCGAGCTTGGAAAAACCTGAGAATGCAATATGCAGAGGATGCTAGATGGGTAAGATGACAAAATCAAGCTTTACAAGTAATTCTTACACTTCTAAAGGAATTTTAGATCTTGTACACACTGATCTTTGTGGTCCTATGAAAGTTCAAAGTTATTATGGTGATAAATACTTCATATTACTTGTGGATGATTACTCGAGGATGATGTCAGTTATGTTTTTAAAAGAGAAATCAGAAGCCTTTCAAATGTTCAAATGGTATAAGGCAAGAGTTGAAAATGAAACAGGAAGACAATTGAAATGTCTAAGATTTGATAGAGGAGGAGAGTTCATTTCAGATGAATTTAACTTATTCTGTAATGATCATGGTATAAAGAGACAAGTGTCTACACCGAGAACACCACAACAAAATGGGATATCTGAAAGAAGAAACAGATCAATTATAGATTGTGCCAGAACCTTGATGATAGAAAAGAGAATACCTCAAATATTTTGGAGAGAAGCAATAAGCACTGCAATTTACACCTTGAACCTAGTACAACTGAAGAAAGGAATTATGAAGACATCGTATGAAATCTGGTATGACAAGAAACCAAATGTAAGTTATTTTAAAATATTTGGAAGTAGATGTTATGTTCACAAAGATGATAGAAAAGGAAAATTTGATCAGAAAAGTGAGGAAGGAACATTTCTTGGTTATTCCTCTGGGAGTAAAGCATTTAAATGTCTGATCAAATCATCTAACAAAATAGTGGAAAGTGCAAATGTGAAAATTGATGAATTTGCAGAAAGGAATGATGAAGGAAATTTCAAAGAACCAGAAGATTATGAAGAGTTTGTATATGTACAACTGAGAAGTCTAACCGAGAAAGACAATGAAGAAAATACTCAGTTACCGAGTGATAACATGCATCAAGTCAGATTATAGGAGATAAAGATGCTCCAACGATGACAAGGAACAAACTGAGATAGAACACATGTATGATATCCGAGTTTGAACCAAGGATAGTAAAAGAGGCATTAAGCAATGAAGATTGGGTGAATGTTATGACATAAGAGATTGAACAAATCAAGAAAAATGAAACATGGACACTGGTCCCAAGATCAAAAGAGAAAAATGGAATCGGTACAAAGTGGATTTTCAAAAATAAGCTAAATAAAAAAGGTGAGGTCATTCGGAATAAAGCAAGGCTAGTTTGCAAAGGTTATGCTCAAGAAGAAGGAATAGACTATGGTGAAACTTTTGCACCTGTGGAAAAACTTGAGGGAGTGAGAACATTGTTGGCATATGTTGCTTACAAAAATTTCAAAGTATATCAAATGGATGTTAAATTTGCATTTTTGAATGGTATACTAGAAGAAGAAGTCTATATTGAACAACCTGAAGGATTTATTGAAGAGAAGAATAAAGAGAATGTATGTAAGTTGAACAAAGCTTTATATGGCCTAAAGCAAGCACATAGAGAATGGTATGAAAGGTTGCACTCCTACTTAATAAATATTGGATTTATGAGGACTAGTGAAAACAACATGTATATGAAGAATGATGAGGATAATGGAATACTGATTTCAGCCATATTTGTTGATGATATTATTTTTTGTGGAAATGATTCTTTATGCAAGAACTTTGGAAATGAAATGTGCAAAGAATTTAAGATGTCATTAATCGGTGAAATAAAGTATTTTATAGGTTTACAAATACTGCAAATGAAAAATGGGATTTTCATTACTCAATGCAACTATATAAAAGAAATCTTGAAGAAATTTGGAATGGAGGATTCTAAACCTATAAGTACTCCTATGACTACTAATTGTAAACTATCAAAGAATGATGAATCTGCATCTATTGATGAGATGCTTTACCGATCTATGATTGGAAAGTTGCAATATGTAGTTCACAGCAGGCCTGATATAGCACATGCAGTAGGTATAGCTGCAAGATTTTCTGCAGATCCCAAAGAAACCCATATGACAGCAATCAAGAGAATTTTCAGATACTTGAGAGGCACTGAAGTTTATGGTTTACTATATAAAAAGAAGAATGATTTTGACTTAAAAGTATATACTGATGCTGATTGGGCAGGAAATATTGATGACTAGAAAAGCACGAGCAGTGGAGCTTTCTTTTTGGGAGACAGACTAGTGAGTTGGCTTAGCAAGAAACAAGGATGCATTTCACAAGCAACTGCTGAAGTTGAATATGTCACTGCAGCATTGAATTGTACCAATATAGCATGGATCAAACAACTGTTGGAAGGTATGAACGAGACAGTTATCAAACCAGTAACTATATTTTATGATAATACAAGTGCTATTAACATTTCAAAGAATCCGGTAATGCACTCTAAAGCAAAGCATATTTTTATAAAGTATCATTGTCTAAGAGAAGAAGTTCAAGAAAATAAAGTTGTGCTGGAATGTGTTAGCACAAAGGAACAAATAGCAGACATCTTCACAAAGCCACTGCCAAGGGACACTTTTGAATATCTCAGAAGTAAGTTAGGGGTCCTACCCCTATCTAGTACTCACTGACAGAATTCGGTGAAAACATCAATTCTATGCCTTTACAGAATATTATTTGTGAGTTGATGTTGATTTACACACTTTAGGAGGTTGCCTAAAGTTGTGCAGGAAACAATGAATTAAGACAAGATGCCCTGACCGAGACTGAGATGATACATTTGT
This sequence comes from Cryptomeria japonica, assembly GCF_030272615.1. Classification (NCBI taxonomy): domain Eukaryota; kingdom Viridiplantae; phylum Streptophyta; class Pinopsida; order Cupressales; family Cupressaceae; genus Cryptomeria; species Cryptomeria japonica. The sequence continues at coordinate 18,125,877 of NC_081410.1, forward strand.
ATATGTTTTAACAACAAGGAAATTACTTCACAGGGGAAGTAATCATGGATTAGTTTTACTTTTGGCATTGTTGTCAAAGGGGGAGAAGACTAATGACATGGGGAGAAGATTACAGGAGAAGTTTACAGCTCAAGGATAATAGGATAAGAATAGCAGCAGTTCGAATCAATTGGCATAAATCAAGTTGGCATTGCCATCAATGCCAAAGGGGGAGATTGTTGGCATTACATTAAGTTTCTTGGTATGATGATATTGAGAAGGTTGTTGGAGATTGATGATATAATTGATAAAGGATGATTATTGTCTTAATAATATTATTTTGTCATTGATGTCAAGCAATTAATTTTCTGATTTAGTATGATGTTGCCATATCTTAAAGAGTATGTTTTGATGAGTATAAAGATGTCGGCAAGTGACATTGAAAGAATGTGAAAATGAAGGGGAGTAATAAGTTATTCAATGGGCAACTATTACCGAGTTAGACAGTTATGAGATTATGTTATTTTGATTGTTTTGATATCCTATATATGTGTATTCAAAGACTGAATAAGGAGAAAAGATTTCATGTAATAGAATGAGTAAAGGTTTGATACTATTCTATTTTACCGAGCAAGGAGCCAGTCGGTAAATTCCAAGGTTATCGATGTCGGTTATAGAAGAAAGAAGTCACCGAGTGTCGTCAGCAAGCAAAGATACTGAGACAGTAATCGAGACGAATACAGAATGTCTATCGAGTAAAGTTCAGAATTAACCAAGCGTCAACCGAGCAATAACAGAATGCATTGGATGAATAAATACATTATTAAATGAAGGATGCCAATGAGTTGGAGATTTATAGAAGATTGGAATGTCATGCAAGAAGTTTGTTAAGGATCAATGACAATGAAAATTCAAGAGTTAGATCTACAACACAGATTGAAAGGTCATAACCGAACACAAGTACCAAGGAAGGAATATAAGTTTCAAGGAAAGATAAAACGTTTTTCAGTTCGAAGGATTCAATGAACCTAGTCAAGTTTGAAGATCTGATGGCTAATATTAATCATGGGAAATGTGATTAAAGAGATTAAGCGGTTAGGAATTGCTTATAAATAAGGAATGGTTGATGAACAATGTATGTGGGCATAGAAGAACAGTGATGTTGTTGAAGTGATTACAGAGTACAGAAGATTGAAGAATGGAGTGAGAAGCCCAGCAAGGAGGAAGATAAGTCTTATGAAAAGATTATTTTGAGCACAATGAGTCTGCTATAACATTTCAGATGTAAAGTTGTAGATATATTTTATTACTGTTATTTGTTTTTGTAAGTGACGGGAAATATCTTAACTGAGTGGACCTAACAGTCTTATTTGTAAATCCTCTAGCAAGGTAACATTCTAATTGAGTGTTTGAAATCCTTTGACAAGGTCACTTCTAACAAAGTGCAAGATTCTGATAGATCTGAGGGAAATCCCTTGACCGGGTCACGTATAGCAATGTGTTTATGTAATCTTTAATAGGATTGGCTTTTAACTGAGCATACTATAGAAGAGTATATTTTCTTTGTGGGTCCGAAATCCCACAGTGGTTTTTCCCTATTTGGGTTTCCACGTTAAATCTGGTGTTAAATGTGTTTGGATGTTTCAAGTTTATCAGTTTATGAGTTTGAATGATTTACAGTCATAGTTGCATGTCAAGTAATATCTACCGAGGTTGAATCTGATTAGAACATTGAATTGTGAGTTTATCTGATTCACCCCCCCCTCTCATTTAAGTAACAACATGTGCAGGATGGTGTTTAAGGCAAATTTTATGCATTTCTTCATCTAGTTAATTAAAAGCCTTATTTTGGGAAGTAATATATCATATCTTGTTCATTTAGTCTAACTAAGAGGATAAATTGACAGCGTGCAACTTGCATTTTTAGTAACTTCTCTAAAATAGTTGCACATAGACTTCTAAAAAGACTAAAATAAACACCATGCTTGTTGGAGCAATATCTCCAAATAGGACTTAGCCAACAATTGCTTTGAAAAGGTTAAAAAAAACACTTATATTTTGTGTCTCGAAAGTGGTAGGTATATGCTCTCCCCTTAATTGGGTGACCAAAAAGCCAAACCCACTCTTTTATGTTTTCTTTACTTTCAAGCAATTAAATCCTTTAGAGGGTTTGGCTTCCCGAGTTACCTTGAGGGGACCAGTGAGAGGGGAACAACCTAAAGTGGAAATGGGCTAATACCGAGTCCTTCCAATCCACTATAAATAAATCGTGTTTGTGATGAAAGTCCCAAACAACATGTGTTGATAAGTTCATACTGACACTATGTTTCCCCATAAACCCTATGGAGCGTAACCTCTATAGTCTGAGAACCTTCTGTATTTACAGAGCTGAAATTGCCGCATGTATGGCCATGTGACCGGAAGCCTTTACTAAAAACCACTTGTACTAGTTGCCAAAATCCTTCTAGTTGTTGGCACAGGAGGTCGGACCTCTAAAGTGGCTCACACACATACAGTTCCTAGTAGAGATATAAAGTTTGCCATGGGGATTTTTCATGGAAACTGGTGCTTGGCTGCCCCGAAGAAGTGAGTGCTGAGGGTGGAGCCAGTGGGGTCAAGCATCTAAATAACCGCTTTGAATAGCATAGCCTCGGGGGAACCCCATGTGAGATTCAACAACTATTGTCTCAGCCTGCCATAAGATTTGTACTTGCTTATGCATTTTGTTTATTAGACATTGTGTCTTCTATGTCTGTTACATGTTCCAAATGGTCCAAAAAAAAAATTGAAGAAAATTATCATCTACGCGTGAGCAAAAAGCCAACAAATTGTTGAAATTTTTTGATCAAAAGGGTAATACAAAAGCTTTCCAACACTTGAAACACCAGATCAAAACCAAAGTGTCAAAACATCAGTATCAAGATAATTCTTGAAGTAGGTTTGTCTCTAAACCATCACGTATTGTCAAACTAGCTTAAACAACTAGGTCACTAATCCCACGGGTTATTCCCAATAAGTTCTATAAACATCAACATTCAACAAGCTATTGATTCAAACATCTTAAGTGAAAAAAAATCAACATCATTATCAATTCTCTCATCAGGATAATCAAATCCTCTATCACGAAGCTTGATCAATCTATACTAGGTTCATAATCTTGGATATATCTTTCCTATTTTGAACCTAGGTTATATCAAAACTAGAATCACACCAACATTGGAATCAAACAAACTTGTAAATTATCAGATGCTTATATGACTTTTAAGTATCACCTTGAGAAAGGAAAACCCAATTATAAAGCTACTCAGAAAAGAATAAGACTCTTGTATATCAATCACAAGATCTTATTAAAATATAGGACATTCCTACACTGTTTTTGTCACTACTTACGTGGTTGTGGTACAAAGTTTGATAGTGAAATTTTGCAAAGACGTGCTTTTCAACAAAGAGACGCTTTATCACAACGAACAAACAATAGCGGTAAAATCAACAAAGCATATCTTCCTAAACCAATAATCACCTATTGACTTTGTCCTTTGTAAATTTCAACAACTTTGAAATAATCACATGCTAGTTTGGACTAGAGCCCAATACAAACAACTTAGAAAACAACAACAAATGGAGGAAGAAGATAATCCTGTATTTCAAACTTTTGGGTTTACTGCTGTTGACGAAGAAGTAGTCAATAGCACTAGTAGAGACCTCGAGCAAGATTTCAAATTTGATAGGCTAATGGAAAAATTATTGGCAAAGCAAAAAGCAAAATATCTCTTAATGTTGGCAAAATCTGGGGCTAAACTACCACAAGACTTTAACATAGAAAGCTTGAAACAAGATGTAGAGGCAAGTAACACCAAAAACATGGATGATCCAAATAATGAAGATATGAACAAAGAAAGTCATGAAGAAACAAGGAAAGAAAAGTATGACACAAGAAAATAGCGTATTGATAAAAGAACTCATGAAGAAACAAGGAGAAACTATGTAGATAATCCATTGTCAAACCTTACTCAACAAATGCAAACTTGAGAACGATAGATACAAGACATGAAAAATGGAACAAGCTCTAAGAAGTATTCATTAGAAGATATATGGCCATATCCGTTCGATAAGAATCTGAATATGATATCATTTCCGCAACATTGTGAGATTCCTAAATATGACAAATACGATGGAAAATCCGATCCTCAGGATCACATTAGGGAGTTTTGTACTATGAGCATGGAATTCACTCATGATGAAACTTACCTTATGCGCCTTTTTTCTAGGAATTTAAATGGACAATCAATGGAGTGGTTTTCAAGATTACCATCTCGAATCAAATCTTTTGAAGAACTTGTGAATATATTTATTTCACAATACTCTTACAATATAAGGAATGAGATAACGATGTTGGATCTCTGCAATGTTAAACAAAAGAATGGTGAATCTTGTATGATCTTCTTACAATGATGGAAACACATGGTTAATAGGTATCCCCGAGATGTTCCTGATCAAGAAAAGATGGACATATTCATTGATAATCTTATCAATGAAATGAGTTATCAACTAACAATGCAATGTCCTCCCTCTTTTGCCAAAATGATCGAGAATGGTCTGAAAATAGAGAATGCAATGTTAAAGAAAGGTGAGCTAAACCTTTACAATAATTCATACAACAACAAAAACAACAATGACAATGACAAACCTAAGTTCTGGTCAAAGAATAGGAATGTCAGCAATGAAGGAAATGACGATAATAGTACTACAAAACAACAACAACAACCAATTTTTAATCTATCAAGTCAAATACCAAGCAATAACAATCCAGAAAACAATAAAGCCAAGTCCTTTTTCTCCAATCCTCAAAGGAAATTCACAAACATTGGAGAACCTTTGGAATCAGCTTTAAAAACTCTAATTGCCAACAAATTGATTGTTTTACCAGAAGCAAGAAGTTATGAACCACCAGTCAAGCCAAATTGGTGGAATGACAATCATTTTTGCAATTACCATTGGAATAAAGGACACCTAACAAATGATTGTCAGAGATTGAAGCACCTTATCCAAGATCTAATCGATAATGGAACCATCACAGTGGATAGTCCTAAGACAAATGAATCACACCTGGCTTTCAAAACTCCACTTCCGAATTATGACAAAGGTGAACCATCCCAAATAAAAGATGACAAAGGAAAAGCCAAAGTGAATTACACTTATACATATGATGATATGGTAAATGTGATCATTGTTAAAGATAATCCATCTTCAAAGCCAATCAATGTTATTACGAGAAGCAAAGCAAAGGTTACCTTTCCAGGTATAGCAAAAGACTCAACATCCACATCACAACAATACAATTTAGTAGAGCAATTACAAAGAATACCCGCTCAAATATCAATTCTGGAACTTCTCAAGGTTTCACCTATGCATAAGGAAATTTTGGAGAAAGCTTTAGTAGAAACAACAGTTTCAAAAGATTTGGATATAGATCAGTTCCAAAACATGGTAGGACACTTTATAGCTCCTCATTGCTTATCATTTTCTAAAAATGATGACACATCCTTACAACATTCTCATAATGCTCCCTTACATGTTGAAGTCTCCATTAATAAAACTCGTGTTAAACGTGTACTCATAGATGGAGGAGTTGGCTTAAACATTTGTGCATTAAGTTTGATAAAAGCTTTAGGATATTCAAAAAATGCAGTAGACCTGAAAAAGAAAATAACCATCAAGGCTTATTGTTTATGGTGAAAATAGAATAAAAAATAACTGAAAGACTAAATAAATTCAACCACAAAACCCTAGCCTAACAATAAAAAAGATCCACCATAACATATGAAGATTACCTAAGACAATGCAAATCAAATGAAATCACAAAGATTATACCATCACATGTCCAATAGGGTTTGGATCTCCATTCTTCCTATCTCCATTGATCTTGCTTGATATATTTGCTCTCATATTTTATATGTGCACAAGAGCTCAACAAAGAACGGAAATGTGGTTGCAAGTAGGATCGCATATGAAAGAGTGTAGTCGGGTAGTCAATTGATTAGGATGCATAGATTGATTAGGGTTGATAATGAAGGAAGCATCTCCTTATATAGAAGACACTATATGAAATGGAGGGATAAGATTGAGAGGTGTAAAAGATAAATGGTTGGCTATGATTAGAGGGTAGGTAAAAGAAATAATAAAATAATGAAAGGGTAGGTAGTGTATGAATTAAGAGATGAATGACATGTGTCATAAGTAGAAAAGGCTAATGAATTAATTAAATAAATGAAGATTTATTTAATTAATAGAAGAAGTGGGATCAATTAAATAAATAAGATATTTATTTAATTTAGGAAAAGGATAATTTAAATAAATAAATGTATTTGATTAAATAAGAAATAAGGCTAGAAGAGGATAAATGAATGAATTAAATAAATAAGGATTTATTTAATTAATAGAAGAATTAGGCTAAAGATAATTAAATAAATAAAATAATTATTTAATTATACATGACAATTTTAGGTGTCTGCATTTTGCCCCTCTTTGAGACAATGCAGCTTGTCGCGTTGTTTCAAAGAAGATTAGATGAACTGATACAAAGTTGCTCCGAGATGGGAATGATATGCCCCCTCGAGAGATTGGATGAAAATGTCTGAAAAGATCGCAGACAATCTCTCGATAAGAAAGAAAGGCTAGAAAGGAATGACAAGATAGGATAGAGTGACAGAGTCACGGGATAAAGAAGACTCACTCGAGAAATGAGGGCTAGGGCTAGCACAGTTTATAAGAGAGACCACAAGGGGAAAACATCCTCATTATCATCCACACATCCAAGAGATCAGAGTGCAGAGAGAGAATAGAGCAGCAACAGTCAGCAGCGATGGCATTGGTTCACAGATTCGATCGTGTTCGCTGATTTCAGCTGCCAGCAGATGCAGGAGAGCCAGTAAGTACCTCAAAACCTCCTTGTACTTTGTTGTAATAAATGTTATCATTAATGCATGTTAGGTAGCACAATAAATGCATGCTCTAGGTAGGTCTAGAAAAAATGTCAAGCGGGGTAAAAATGTCAAGGCGTGTCTGCATCATGAATGCGTGTTTGTGTCATGAAAGCGTGTTTATGTCTTCGACGCCAAATCGACAGTTCTGTGATAAACATACGCAGTGAATTAGATAAGTTGTTGAGAGGATTCACTCAAGCAGGTCCTCTAGGGAAGACTAGAATAGATCAAGGCACTTTGTGATAAACAATGAGTACCAAGATAGTACTTTGTGATGAACAAGGAGTACAAATATGAGCAACACTTTGTGATGAACAGGGAGTGCTAATATGAACAACACTTTGTGATGAACAGTGAGTGCAAATATGAGTAGCACTTTGTGATGAACAGGGAGTGCAAAACACGTAGTACTTTGTGATGAACAGGGAGTACCACTAGGATAGAAGCAACACTTTGTAATAAACAGTGAGTGTCACTAGGATAGAAGCAACACTTTGTGATGAACTGTGAGTGTCACTTTGACTGACATGATTGCTTTTCTTGACTACAGTAGTACCTACCTATGCTGGAGTCACGGGAGAGATTCCCATCGACTCAGATGTTACGACCAAAGCTGATATTTGAGGACAGAGCCACAATTGAGGTTATGGGTTTGTGATTCATTTTGTATGTGCCTGAGTTTCGGGTGAACATGGGATTGCTGATTGCTTTAGCTGAGAGATGGAATTCTTAGACATGCACTTTCCATTTGTCGATGGGTGAGATGACAGTCACCTTAGAGGATGTGTACAGGATTCTGAGGATACCGATCGATGGGGAGTTGATTCCCTATGATTGAGATGGAGATAGGGAGGCATTGAGACGAGTGTTTCGGGATCCGGGACTGGAAATGAGGGTGGGACATGCTGTGTGGGATACCATGACATGGATAGGATTAGCACTACCAGCAGTACTGACAGGAGTGATTAGTGGATTTCTCTGTCCGGATAGGGTGACACGAGGGTTGGTTGTAGCCATATGTATTTTGACATCATTGTATCATGACAATTTTATTATATATATATGAGACGATCCATCTTTGCGGCAACTATATGCATGTGTACCTATGTGATGAGATGTTTCATGATGTATGTTGCTATGTGATGATTATGATATGGATGCAAATATGTACATGATGGAATGTAATATTTTTATTCTTTTATGTTTTTATATGTTATGCCAATGCAAATGTGAATGTATGAAATGCAAATAAATATGATAATGCAAATAATTATTTACATGATGAGAATATAAAATGTGCTAACATGTGTTGTGTGCAGGATGTGATGCAATTGTGATATCTATATGTATGTATGAAATGCTAACATGTGATAATGAAGGTGCAAACTACATGAAATGCAAATATTTTTGGTGTGTCATTATACTCAGTCATATGATAGCAGGCTACACAGAGTCAGGAAGGACTATGGAAGTCAATCAAGAAAGGGGGATGGAAGATAGAAGATATGAAAATGAAAGAGCTTCTTGCACGTTATCATCATTGAGATTTATTATGGAAAGTAGGTTATGACAATCGAGGCATATGTTCGGCCTACAAAGTCATTGTACATGTTTGCATGGAGATAAGATAGACACAAACAAGGAATGCCCCAGTTCACACTAGACTCAGAGTGTCCTCATATCCTTGGACAAGTCATAGCATTACTAAGAGACAATCCGCAGACAGCAAAAGAAAAATAGGTGACAATACCCCATCCTTGCCTTTCTAGTCAAAGACATCCTGGAGATAGAATCTCTAGTCAAAGACATCCCGGAAAAACTAAAAGACATGTCACCAAAAGATAAAATCAAAGAAAACCAAGACTCGACACCAACATTCACTGTAGTCCTCATGTTTCGTGTCTCTTGTCACTTGTATAAGTCTTATTTGATTGTGGTCATAATGTTTTCATTCACAAAGGATTGATAGCACTGAACCATAATGTTGTTTGAGTCTGTTGAAAGATTTGATTTGTTGAAGCCCATTGTTGTTGTGTCTCATCTGAAACTGACTGAATCCATGAAAGTGATATTTTATTGCGGAGAAGACAAAACTTTATTGCGGATTGTGCGCGAATAGACCGAAGAAAAGTAGAAGAAACTGTACTCCTCAGAACAGGCGATGCTCTCAGTTCCACACCTATCACTGGACATAGGATTTGCCTTAGCCACAGATAGGAGCTGATTTATTATAGATGGAAAGGGTGAAAAGGGGGTTATTATGAATGGCTAACCAATCTTAGGTAGATCAATAACAAGCCATGATGGGAATGTGTAAGTTTATTATGGATGAAGAGGTTGTGAGTGTGTGCAAAGTGAAAGGATGAGATGTAATCCTGAAGGAGGGAGGAGCAATGTCCCTACACATGGTGCCGGTGACCTGGTTTTCACCATGGTACTTGCCCAGGGCACCACCAAAGTGGTTTTCACCATTGGACGATATATATATATATATATATATATATATATATATATATATATATATATATATATATATATATATATATATATATATATATATATATAGCCTGTTTGCCAGGTTTTCACCAAGTAACGATTTTTTATGTTTATGATTTTTTTTTTGTATTTTTTATATTTTTTGGATTTTTTTTTGAATTTTTAAATTAGGATACTCTGAAGAGCTATGTGTAAAATCTGTGAAGGTGTATGTTGTTGATAGGATCCTCCAAAGGTTCACCCTCTGTGGTTGAGAGCTGATATGCACCGAATCCATAGGCCATTGTGATAATGTAAGGACCAAGCCAATTTGGTTTGAACTTGCTCTTCTTCTATTTGTCTTGCTGATTTTTAGGATTTTCTTTGAGAACCAAGTCACCCACCTCAAATGTGTGAGGCTTTACCTTGTGATTGTAGCTACAATGTTCCTTGACTAAATTATGTGTAGCTTGAGTGATTGTCTTCCTTGATGAAGAAATTGAGATAGAATTACTAGTGTGTGGACTACGCAGGCCCATGTGCGTGTCATCTAAAGAAGTTTGGGCATCCCTGATAACAAAGTCCCTTGAGGAAGCTCCATTAAAGGTCCATGATGTATTGCCAGAAGGGAAAGGATGTGCGGAACAAGTGGATGAGTTATGAAGGCTTGTGATTGTGAAAAGAAGTGAAAGTAGGATAGCATGATGGAGACGTAGGATCAACAAGTATGTTTTTTGACTTGAAATTTTAGAACTTTTGCCCCCAGTTATTTTGGTATTAAGGGAGATCAACTCTTTCTCTTTTTGCTTCATAGGATTTTTATCCTTGACTTTGATTTTTGTGGAGTCCACTAGCTTTTGATTTGGATTTGGACTAAAGGACTTTTCTTTATTATTGACTTTTAGATTTTTCTTTTCAAATCTTGATTTTTGATCCCCAATAAGTGAGGGCTTTTGTGATTCTTGTTGATCCAAGTCTGGAAGTGGAGTGGAAATGGAATGAGTGGATGAAATGGTAAAGCTATGTGAGTTCTCAAGAGGGCTAGCGATACGCTCAATAGATTCTTTTTTGGAACCATTCTTAGGACTATTGATATCAAGAGATGCTTGCACTACTAGAGGAGATTTGCATTCAGACTTAGTAGCCACAACACTAGGTGGTTCACACCCAATTCCTTGGCATTGAAAATTGTTTGTAGGTTATTTATGTTGATTGAATACCTTAGGAGATAATGGGAGTTGGTCAACATGAAATATATACTCACCACATCCTAGGTCTTTAATCTTGAACTTTTCTTTTAGCTCTGCTTGTTTGGATGTAGAAGCTTTTAAGGATTCAGGATCCACATATGCTGATGAAGGAACAGCTTCGCGATTGACTGGGATTGTTATTTCTGATCTAGGTCACAGATTGTTGCAATATATGAATGGATTTGGATCAGCTTTGACGATTACTTCAACTCCATTATGAGGAAACTTGATACATCGATGATATGTAGATGGGACTACACTCATCTCATGAATCCATGGACGTCCTAGCAATATGTTTTATGTGAGCTCTATATCAAGGACTTGACAAACCACATCCTTTGTAACTGGCCCAACTCTGAGAGGCAAGGTGACTGTGCCTTTGGATGAACGCTCTTCATCATCATATGCCTTGATGGTAATTTTGTTTGTAGAATTCACAACTTTATCTGAATATCCCAATTGTTTAATAGTGCTCAATGTACAAATGTTTAGACCTACTCCTCCATCTATCAGGACTCATTTTATTCGATGTTTGTGTATGAAGGCTTCAATGTGTAAAGGTGCATTATGTGGTTGACTCATGGAGGCATCATCAGCTTCTGTGAATGTAAGGGAGTGTGGAATGGAAAGGTATCCCACCATGGCTTGAAACTGTTCCACGTTCAGATCAATAGGAATAACAGTGTCTCTCAAGATTTTATAAAGAATGGCTTTATGTGCAGGGGATATGCGTAAGAGCTCAAGGATTGAGATAAGTTTGAGTGTCTTCCCTAACTGTTCTACAAGGTCATACTCAGGCTTGGTTGATGAGGAAGCAGTGTTTTTAGCTGGAGCACCTTGCAAAGTGAATTTACCTCGACGAGTTGTAACATGACATTCAGAGGTAGGTTTGGAAGAAGATCCAATGCCTTTTAGGACAATCTTGGGTCTTTGGGTAGAATTCTCAAGCGTTTTGTCCTTGATGATAATGGTACAGACATAATTGTCCATTGAAATGTGATTAACAGTTGAATCATAGTTATAAGACGCTCTGGTATAGTTGGTTTGGTCATTTGTGGCTATAGCTTTTCCGTTGTCATGCTTTGGGAATGGTTCCTTAAACATCTCATGTTTTTGATTAGAGGAATGTCCTTCAATCTCAATGTCACCTCTATCAATGAGATCTTGTATGATGTTCTTCAGTCGATGGCAATTTCCTATTTTATGTCCCTTGCTTTTATGAAATTCACAATACTCATCATCATTCCACCAATTTGGTTTAACCTTTGGTTCATATGGAGGCAAATCTCGAATTGTGATTACTTTGTTTGCCACTAGTTTCTTGAAAACTGACTCAAGTGGTTCTCCCAATGGAGTGTACTTCCTTCGTGACTTTGAAGTTGTTTGAGTATTCACTTGATTGTTTATAGAGCTTGATCCAAAAAAAATGATTTTGGGTCGTACTGTATTGGCATCAACAACACCATCATTGACTATGTTCTTGTTTTTATTCCAAAATCTTGGCTTACCTTTTCCTTTATAGTCCTCTTTGTTTTCTTTGAATATTTTGACGATGCCTTGCTCAATTAGGACCTTCTCTGTTGCTAATCCTTTTTCAATGACGTCCTTAAAGGTGGACAAACAAGTTTTTCTTAGGTCATAACCAATGTCCTTGTTAACATTCTGGGTGAACATCTCTACCAATTGTTTTTGTGGGATTTCACAAGAGCATTTGTTGGCTAGATTTCTCCATCTTTGTAAAAATGATGAAAAAGATTCTCCATCCTTTTGTTTGGTGTTGAACAAAGTAGTCACTGATATGTCTGTCTCTATGTTGTATGAGAAATGTTGGATAAATGTCTCTACTAAGTCACCCCATGACTTAATTCCAAGTGGAAGTTGGGAGAACCATTCCATGGCTCGATCACCTAAGCTTTGTGGGAATAATCTCATCAAATATGTTTCTTCTGCTGCTACCTCAATGCAAGCTGTGAAAAACCATCTTATATGTGCCTTAGGATCCCCTTTTCCCTGTACTTATCGAACTTAGGTGTCACAAAGTGTGTAGAAAATGGAGGCATTGGAATGCTCTTGTAAAATGGATAGGGACATATGTCTCTCATTGTGTAAGTTGGCTTCGGTGTATTTATGTCCTCCATTTTCTTTTGTAAGTCCTTGATTTGTTGTTCCAAATTGTTCTTAGGTGGAGATCAACTTCTTGGACCATACCCCATGCCTGAACCACCGAGTGGAGGAGGAGCATGTTGCATATATGGATGATATTGATCATACACATATTCATATGGGGGAGGTCTATAATGATGTTGCGTATATGGACCACTTGGTACAGAGTCATGTCGAGGAACGACATATCTTCTTTGTCCATGTATACCATACTCTATAGGAATGTCATGAGTTTGTTCTAGTGTGTTCCCCCAAATTTGACGCAGGGTTTCCTTGTGTCCAAATTTTGAGCATGCGTTTGAATATCCAATTGCTTAGGTGGTTGATCCTTAAAATTGGCATGTGATTGAGTGTATTTTTTTGCATAAGACTTCCATGATGGTCTGCGAAGATGAGTATCATATGCTTGACCATGTGTGTATGTGACCTCTGGTTTTTGAAACAAAGATGATGGTGATTCAGGTACAAGATGTGGTCTCTATTGCCTCCACTATTAGGCCTCCTTTGATCCATGTTGGAGTGAGTTTGTTGTAAAGGTCGATTTTCCATTATTTGAGATATATCAAAATCATGAGGTATCTTGGCTCCAATTTGTGCCATCATTTATAAGAAATATTGTCTATCCCTCCTCATTATTTCCTCAACCAATCGATTGAAATGGGGATCCATAATGGAGTCTTCCACTTATGTGGAATGTACTGAAATGTTGTTTATATTGTCATTGTGTGTATCATTGTTGTTTGTAGTATCCATGTTCTCAACATTTGGAATGTTTCTATAGGCATCCATGTCAGGTAATGTAGTATGATCAGAATTGAAAAATATATCATTGTCATATTCATAGGCACTCATGTTTGCGGACTCTTGAGCCTCTTTAGCTTCTCTCCTAGATTTTTGGTAACGGGTTTCAACCATGAACTAGGTATTAACCAAGATGTGTGAGACTAGATGAAAATGGAAAGAGTATGGAAGACCAAGAGTTGGATGAAATGTAAATGAATCTGAAGTGTACTTGCAATGTCCAAAGTGTAAGACCAAGTATGTATGTAGTAGAGTAGGTGTGGCTTCCAAAGAGATGATAGTTTCTCTTGATGAGGTAAGTTGACCTTGACTCTAAGTAAGACCAAATGAGACCCAGAGGTGATAGACCTTGATGAGGGACCACTTAGCAAAATGTTGTTGTATGTAGTGTGTTCACAAAGTATGATGAGGACAAGCAAGTGACCTTTTGACTCAAGTTTAGACAAATGTGAATGTAATGTAAGGTGTAAAGCAATGATGGACTTTGTGAGACCTAAAGATGGGTTGAATGCTAGATGAAAACCTGAAGAGATAGCTTAGGAAGCTCAAGAATTCTGAAACTGATTGCTCTTGTTTGTTGGACTGTAAATTTTTCCAATTTGTGAAGTTATTTGTTGTGACCAAATCTGAATGTTTGACTATTTTTCGTGACAATAGGACACAATGTTGATGAGGACTCAATGTTTGCAAGTGTTTAGACTCAAAATGACTCCAAGAAAAGTGTGTTGTTTGATGTAATAATATTTTGCATACACTTGAAGACACAAACAACACAATGTTTTGTTGTTTGGTCTTGAATGTTTGATTGTTCAAAATAAGACAAGCACAATTCTTATGGTTGGGCAGGACAATAGTTGTTGATCCCACATAGAGTTTCCCCCGAGGCTACACTATTCAGAGCGAATACTTAGATGCATAACCCCACTGGCTCCACCCTCGGCACTCACTTCTTGGGGTAGCCAAGCATCAGTCCTCATGAAAACTCTCCGTGGCAAACTTTGTATCTCTACTAAGAACTGTATGTGTGTGGGCTGCTACCAAAGGTCTAACCTCCCGCCCCAACAACTAGAAGGATTTTGGCTTCTAAAACAAAAAGGTGCTAGTAAGGGCATCTGCTCGTGTGGCCATACATGTGGCACTTTCAGCTCTATAAATACAGAAGGCTCCCAGCCGGTAGGGGTTACGCCCTACAACTGATCAAATAAATTTGATCAAACGGGTTTATGAGGAGACATAGTGTCGGTATGAACTAATCAGCACACGTTATCCATAGTTTTCACCATGAATACAGTTGTTTATAGTGGTTTAGAAGAGGTGGGTTTTCCTTGCTACCACTTGGGTCGTTCTCTCCTCACTAGTAGTCCTAATGACCACACAGGGAGATAGGCCCTCTAAAGATGAAACAAAAAGGGCCTATTGCTCAATACACAAAAGATAATGGTTCAATTTTAGTGCACCAATTGAAGTGTCTGCTAGTCTATGAGAACAAGGCACACGATAAAGATAAAAAACCCTTGCCAAGGTCCTGCAATAAATATTTGTTAGTAGTTTGGATTGTTTCAAATGATCACCCCTTCCTTCAAGCACACAAGTTAGGTAAATTTTAGATCCAAAAGATTTTGTGAAATAGGGGCCTTCAACAATGTATTTTATTGACCAATTCAAAGATCTAATTCATCATAAAAAAATACCATGTGTAAAATTTTAAGAGATTTCCAGAAATGTAAGAAAATCCAAAAAATTTGCTAATTTACTCCAAAATTAATTTTTTATGAAAAATCATAAAAAATTCATATAAAATGCAAAATCAATCCAAAAAATCTGAAATTTTTACTAGAGAGTCCTGATGGTCTTCCAAACCTACATAAAAAATTTTTTGCAACAAATCCAAGCAATTTGTGAGATATGAGTAAAATAATGCAAAACCCTAATTTTCAAATATCTGATTTTTTAGGAATGATTTTTCATCAAAGTTTAAAATCACAAAGAACATATCCTATGTATAATTCTGAGAGATTTCCAAAAATGTAAGAAAATGCAAAAAAATTGCTAATTTGCTCTCAAAATTAATTTTTTATGAAAACTCATAAAAAATTCATATAAAATGAAAATTTGATCCACTAAATCTAAAATTTTTACTAAATCCTTCTGATACTTTTCCTGACCTGCATAAAAAATTTGATGCCAAAATTCGAATCCGTTTGTGAGATTTGATCAAAATAATTAAAAACCCTAACTCTTAAAGATCCGATTTTTTAGGAAATAGTTTGCATCAAAATTAAAATCACAAAGAACATATCCTCTGTATAATTATGAGATATTTCTAAAAATGTAAGAAAATCCAAAAAAATTGCTCATTTGCTCTCAAAAATAATTTTTTATGAAAAATCATAAAAAATTCATAGAAAATGAAAATGTGCTCCAAAAATTCCGAATTTTGGATTGAGAGCTCTTGATACTGTCTTTAACCTGCAAAAAAAAATTTGTGCAAAAATTCCAAGTCATTTGTGAGATCAGATCAAATATCTCCAAGATCTTGATTTTATGTCCAAAACCCTAGCTGCACAAGGTTATTCTCCAAATTGTTTTACAAAACAACAATATAGGATTAGAAAAATCTGCAAAAAACATAGATCTAACAAAAATCCATGTCCCATGGGGCGTGCCAAAATGTTTATGGTGAAAATGGATACAACAGTAATTGAAAGACTAAATGAATTCAAATACAAAACCCTAGCCTAACAACAACAAAGATCTACCATAACATATGAAGATTACCTAAGACAATGCAAATCAAATGAAATCACAAAGATTATACCATCACATTTCCAATAGGGTTTGGATCTCCATTCTTCCTATCTCCATCGATCTTGCTTGATATATTTGCTCTCAGATTTTATATGTGCACAAGAGCTCAACAAAGAACGAAAATGTGGTTGCAAGTAGGAATGCATATGAAAGAGTGTAGTCGGGTAGTCAATTGATTAGGATGCATAGATTGATTAGGGTTGATAATGAAGGAAGCATCTCCTTATATAGAAGACACTATATGAAATGAAGGGATAAGATTGAGAGGTGTAAAAGATAAATGGTCGGCTATGATTAGAGGGTAGGTAAAAGAAATAATAAAATAATGAAATGGTAGGTAGTGTATGAATTAAGAGATGAATGACATGTGTCATAAGTAGAAAAGGCTAATGAATTAATTAAATAAATGAAGATTTATTTAATTAATAGAAGAAGTGGGATCAATTAAATAAATAAGATATTTATTTAATTTAGGAAAAGGATAATTTAAATAAATAAGGATTTATTTAATTAATAGAAGAATTAGGCTAAAGATAATTAAATAAATAAAATATTTATTTAATTAGACATGACAATTTTAGGTGTCTACACTTATGATGAAGCAGAACGTTCTTCTAAAGGAATTGTTGTGCTACCAATATAAATAGGACCTGTAGAAAGGGATACATTGTGTCAGGTTTTAGATTTGAACCTATCTTACAACATTCTTCTAGGACGACCATGGATTCACAAGATGCAGGCAGTTCCTTCTACATATCATCAAGGTGTGAAATTTCCTCATGAAGGACAAGAGATCGCTATAATTGCAGATTCTAGTCAATATTGCAATAATTTGAAGCCAACACAAGATACAAGAGTTCCACATAACAAAGAATCAATATATCCTACCAAAGAAATTCATGCAAAGTTATGGGAAACTTTTGAGGAAAATCTCAAATTAAAAGGTGAAGGAATGGGAAAATATTCTTTGCATAATTTTCCACTTTCCCCTAAGTCATATGGAAAGCCTACAGATATTCAATCAAAGACATCAGAAAAATCAAAACATATGTTTAAAGGGACATTTGTTAGTGCTGGAACTCTTGAAAAAGAAAAATGAAGACAAAGACATTCTTGGTTGGTTGTACAAGGATGAAGACAAAACTATAGCAATAGTAGCAAAAGTCAATATTCCCATAAAACAATATGGCAAAGGTTATGAAATCATGCAAAAAATGGGATATGAAGGAAAAGGACCAATTGGTAAGCGACATCAAGGTATTTCAAAACCTATTTTTCCACACTCACAATCCAAAGAAAATAAATCCGGGCTTGGATATCTAAAATCCAATCAAATGCAACATAATCATCAACGACACAAATGGAAAAAGAAATTAGTTTCTAAAGAAGAAAATTGGCAAGAAAAGCTACATCAAGCAGCCATAATAGTAACCAATAAACAAAAGAAGTAAGAAGAAAATGAAAAGAAATAAGAGGAGATTACCATCTAAGGTAAAGAAAAATCTTGTCAACAAGTTCTAGAAATACAAAAAAATGCAAAATCTGAACAAGATATTCTAGAAGCAGCAAAAATAGAGATGGCAGAAATCAGGGAACTTTTTGTGCCATACAACATTCCTGTATGGTATAGTGGAGTAGTCCTAGATCATGATTCAGAGACAGATTCAAATGAGTATGAATGGGGTCCAGATGTCTTATCTACTACATCAAGTAAAGAACACAATGAAGACCAAGAAGCTATCACAAAAGAAGACTTGTCTATTGCAAAACAAAAGATGGAGTTAGAAAGAAGGCAAGAAAAACTCAGAATTCAGAGAAAAGAGGTGCATGCAAAAAGAAAAGGGAATGACAAAGACAAAGAAGTAATGACACAAGAAGTACAAACAAGTACAAATCAAGCATCTGGAAATACAAGATTATCGTCAAAAGAGCAACAAGATGTATCCCGATGTGGCAGAACCATACAAGAATTAAGAGATAGTCAAGTGGGATTGACTATTAGTCTAGAAGAAGTTGAGTTTGAAAGGAGACAAAATCTAGAAAAAGAATCATCTTTATCATGTACACAAGTATGTCAACTCCAAAATGCAAATGAGGTCAATCAAGAAGGAATTTTTAGTATTAAAGACGTGTGTGTTGATATAATCCATTCATTTAAGGGACAAACGTCAGTTGAAGAACCACTCGAGTGTGAACTACAAAATTCTAATATTGATTTTGTTAGAACTAATTCAGAGACGCTTGAGAAAGACGATTCTCAAAAACATTTAATCTATGGCAGTACCTATTCTATGCCAAGTCAAGATCATTATTTCATGAACGTTGAAACACCTAATGATGACAGTGATTATGATTTACCCCTTCTTCGTCCTAAACTAATTGATTGGGATAATTTAGACAACCTCAAACTAAATGCCTTTTCCAGTGATCATGACTTAACCGTGTACCTTAACGTTGTTGAACCCATCCCACCTAAGATATCTTCCATTGCATAATCAAGTAATGTTTCTCGTAGTCAGGAGAATGCCAAACTTTCTAGTCGCAAAAGCGAAATAAAACAAGGAAAGAGACCTATTGTTGAAAACTATTTCATGGCAACACTAAACCAATCAAAAGGGAAAATAAAGGACGTATCTGATGGTGAAAACCTTTTTGAGGCGCCAGAAGATAGAAAGTTTGACATTCTTCCTACATATTTTCAAGAGAGATCTACTATCCTGATACAACCAACAGAAGCATTAAACATTGGTACATCAAAGGATCCTAAAATACTTCATTATGCTGCCTCATTATCAGAAAAAAGAGAGGAATGAATACATGGAATTCTTTAAGCAAAGATAAATAAATTTTGCTTGGTCCTATGCAGATATGCCAGGACTTAATCCAGATCTTATCATGCATCATCTTAATGTGGATTTAAAAGCAAAACCAGTTAAGCAAAAGCTAAGAAATATGCATCTGCACATTGCTCTTCTTGTTAAAACCAAGTTGAAGAAACTATTAGAAGTGGGTTTTATAAGACCTGTTGCTTATCTAGAATGGGTTTCAAGTATTGTACCAGTATCAAAACCAGATAAAAGCATAAGAGTCTGTATAGATTTCAGAGATCTGAATAAAGCATGTCCAAAAGATGATTTCCCGCTACCAAACATTGATATCATAGTGGACTTGTCAGTAGGGTATGAGATGTTTTCATTAATAAATGGCTTCTCAGGATATAATCAAATAAGAATTGCACCTGAAGATCAAGAAAAGACAGTTTTCACATGTGCATGGGGAACATATTGCTGGAATGTTATGCCATTAGGGCTTAAGAATGTAGTAGCGACTTATCAAAGGGCTATGACAACATTTTTCCATGATATGATGCATACATTTATGGAAGATTATGTCGATGACATACTTGCAAAATCTCGTACAAGACAAGAACATTTGAACATTTTAAGAAAGATTTTCGACAGGTTGGAAAGATATCAATTAAGATTAAATCCAAAGAAATGTGCATTTGGGGTAATCTCTAGAAAGCTCCTTGGGTACATTATATAAGCCCGTGGAATTGAAGTAGATCCTGAAAAAGTCAAAGCTATCATGGAAATGGACTTGTAGACACCCAAAATTGTCCAATCTTTATTTATTTAATTATCCAAGCTTAGTTCTTCTATTTAAATAATTTAAATAGATAAATGTTTAAATAAATAAATGTATTTATTTAAATGAGAAATAAGGCAAGAAGAGGATAAATGAATTAATTAAATAAATCTTTATTTATTTAATTAATTCATTTATCCTCTTCTAGCCTTATTTCTCATTTAAATAAATACATTTATTTATTTAAATTATCCTTTTTCCTAAATTAAATAAATATCTTATTTATTTAATTGATCCCACTTCTTCTATTAATTAAATGAATCTTTATTTATTTAATTAATTCATTAACCTTTTCTACCCATGACACATGTCATTCATCTCTTAATTCCTACACTACCTACCCCTTTCATTATTTTATTATTTCTTTTACCTAGCCTCTAATCATAGTCGATCTCCTTTTACACCTCTCAATCTTATCCCTCAATTTCATATAGTGTCTTCTATATAAGGAGATGCTTCCTTCATTATCAAACCCTAATCAATGATCCTAATGACTTGACTACTTAATCAATTGACTACTTGGCATATGCGATCCTACTTGCAACCACATTCTGTTCTTTGTTGAGCTCTTCTGCACATAAAATCTGAGAGCAAATATATCAAGCAAGATCAATGGAGATAGGAAGAATGGAGATCCAAAACCCTATTGGACATGTGATGGTATAATCTTTGTGATTTCATTTGATTTGCATTATCTTAGGTAATCTTCATATGTTATGGTGGATCTTTGTTGTTGTTAGGCTAGGGTTTTGTGGTTGAATTCATTTAGCCTTTCAATATCGTTATTATTGTTATCCATTTTCACCATATACATTTTGGCACGCCCGGTGGGACTCTTGTCCCTTTTGCATTTAACATCTTTGTTGCAGATTTTGTGTTTTGAAGTTGCAGATTTGACATTTTTCGACAACATTTTGATATTTCCGCGTCTGCGTACTTTCGGATTGCGTTTTTGACTTTCTGTCGCGTCTGTGAACTTTCGGATCGCGTCTAGGTTCCCGAATCGCGTCTATGACATCTGGAACCGTGTCTGCATCTTCGACAACATTTTTTTTTTTTTTTTGTAGATTCCGAAAACCGCATCTGTGTTTCTCAGTCGCGTTTGGGTTCTAGATCCACGTCTGTGTCTCGCAGAAGCGCGTCTGCGGCAGATAGGAGCATCTGTGTTTGGGGTAGTCGCGTTTGTGTGCATTGATTTCTTTTTTTCAGCCTCATTGATTCAGTTTTTGGTCATTCAATATTTCAGATCCAGTTTATTTTGAGCTAATATTTTCAGATCTAGTTAATGAAATTGGTGCAGCTTGTCTTGAAAGCAAAATCGTTTGGTTGAAGGCCCCTATTTTCACAAAGTCTTTTGGATTTAAAATTTACCTAACTTGTGTGCTTGCAGAAAAGGGTGATTATTTCAAACAATCCAAACTACTAACAAATCTTTGTTGCAGGTCCTTGGCAAGGGTTTTTTTATTTTTTTGTGTGCTTTGTTTTCAATAGACTAGCAAACACTTCAATTGGTGCACTAAAATTGAATCATTATCTTTTGTGTCTTGAGCAATAGGCTCTTTTTGTTTAATCTTTTGAGGGCCTGTCTTCCCGTGTGGTCATTAGGACTACTAGTGAGAAGAGAACGACCCAAGTGGTAGCAAAAGAAAAACCATCTTCTTCCAAACCACTATAAATAACTGTATTCATGGTGAAAACTATGAATAACGTGTGCTGATTAGTTCATACCGACACTATGTCTCCCCATAAACCCGTTTGATCAAATTTATTTGATCAATTGTAGGGCGTAACCCCTACCGGATGGGAGCCTTTTGTATTTATAGAGCTGAAAGTGTCGCATGTATGGCCACACAAGCGGATGCCCTTACTAGCACCTTTTTGTTTTAGAAGCCCAAATCTTTCTAGTTGTTGGGGCAGGAGGTCGAACCTCTAGTAGCGACCCACACACATACGGTTCTTAGTAGAGATACAAAGTTCGCCATGGGGAGTTTTTGTGGGGACTGATGCTTGGCTAACTCGAGAAGTGAGTTCCGAGGGTGGAGCCAATGAGGTCAAGCATCTAAGTATCTGCTCTAAATAGCGTAGCCTTGGGGGTAAAACCCCATGTGGGATCAACAACTATTGTCTTGGCCAGCCATAAGAATTGTTCTTGACTTATTTTAAACATTCAAAGCATTCAAGACCAAACAGCAAAACATTGTGTCTTTTGTGTCTTAAAGTGTATGCAAAACATTTTTACATCAAACACACTTTTTGGAGTCATTTTGAGTCTAGACACTTGCAAACATTGGGTCTTCATCAACATTGTGTCCTCTTGTCATGAAAAACAGTCAAACAGTCAGATTTGGTCACAACAAAAACAACTTCACATATTGGAAAAAATTACACAAATTTTGCAGAAACGTGTATGTGTCAAACATAATAGTGTCTGTGTTGTATAACCGTGTCTGTGAAGGGCAGAAACGCGTCTGTGTTTCCAGAATCAATAGTGCATTTTACAAAAATCTCAGAAATGCATCTGTGTTAAACAGAACCACGTCTGTGTCAGGAAATCGCGTCTGTGAAGTATACAGGCACGTCTGTGTTCAGAATTGAAAAACTTGTACAGTCCAGCAAACAAACACAGTCAATTTCAGAATTCTTGAGCTTCCTAGGTCATTTCTCCAGGGTTTCATTTATCATTCAACTTGTCTTTGGGTCTCACACAGTCCATCATTGCTTCACACCTTATATTACATTCACATTTGTCTAAACTTGAGTCAAAAGGTCACTTGCTTATCCTCACCATACTTTGTCAACACACTACATACAACAACACTTTGCTAAGTGGTCCCTCGTCAAGGTCTATCACCTTTGGGTCTCATTTGGTCTTACTTAGAGTCAGGGTCAACTTACCTCATCAAGAGAAACTATCCTCTCTTTGGAAGTTACACCTACTCTACTACATACATACTTGGTCTTACACTTTGGACATTGCAAGTACACCTCAGATTCATTTACATTCCATCCAACTCTTGGTCTTCCATACTTTTTCCATTTTCATCTAGGCTCACACATCTCGGTCAATACCTAGTTCATGGTTGAAACCCGTCTTCAAAAATCTAGGAGAGAAACTAAAGAGGCTCAAGAGTCCGCAAACATGAGTGTCTATGAGTATGACAATGATGTCTTTTTCAATTATGATCATACTACATTACCTGACATGGATGCCTATAGAAACATTCCAAATGTTGAGAACATGGACACTACAAACAACAATGATACACACAATGACAATATGGACAACTTTTTCATACATTCAATAGATGTGGAAGAATATATTATGGACCCCCACTTCAACCGATTTATTGAGGAAATGATGAGGAGGGATAGACAATACTTATTACAAATGATGGCACAAAGTGGAGCCAAGATACCTCAGGATTTTGAGATGTCTCAAATAATGGAAAATTGACCTTTGCAACAAACTCACTCCAACATGGATCAAAGGAGACCTAATAGTGGAGGCAATAGAGGACCACATATGGTACCAGAATCACCATCATCTTTGTTTCAAAAACCAGAGGTCCCACATACACATGGTCAAGCATATGATACTCACCTTCGTAGACCATTATGGAAGTCTTATGCAGAAAGATATGCTCAATCACATACCAATGCTAAGGATCAACCACCAAAGCAATTGGATATTCAAAGGCATGCTCAAAATTTGGACACAAGGAAACCCCATGTCAAATTTGGGGGTAACACATTAGAACATGGCATGCCTGTAGAGTATGGTATACATGGACAAAGTAGATATTTCGTTCCTCAACATGACTCTGTACCAAGTGGTCCATATACGCAACATCATTATAGACCTCCTCCATATGAACATGTGTATGATCAATATCATCCATATATGCAACATGCTCCTCCTCCAATTGGTGCCTCAAGCATGGGATATGGTCCAAGGAGTGGATCTCCACCTAAAAGAAATTTGGAACAACAAATCAGGGACTTACAAAAGAAAATGGAGGACATAAATACACCGAAGCCAACATACACAATGAGAGACATATGTCCTTATCCATTTGACAAGAGCATTCCAATGCCTCCTTTTCCTACACACTTTGTGACACCTAAATTTGATAAGTATAGAGGAAAAGGGGATCCTAAGGCACACATAAGACAGTTTTTCACAGCTTGCATTGAGGTAGCAGTAGAAGAGACATATTTGATGAGATTATTCCCACAAAGCCTAGATGATCAAGCTATGGAATGGTTCTCCCAACTTCCACCTGGTATTAAGTCATGGGGTGACTCAGTAGAGGCATTTATTCAACATTTCTCTTACAAAATACAGACAGACATATCAGTCACTACTTTGTGCAACACCAAGCAAAAAGAGGGAGAGTCTTTTGCATCATTTTTACAAAGATGGAGGAATCTAGCCAACAGATGCTCTTGTAAAATTCCACAAAAATAAATGGTAGAAATGTTCACCCAAAATGTTAACAAAGACATTGGCTATGATCTAAGGAAAGCTTGTTTGTCCACCCTCAAGGACGTCATTGAAAAGGGCTTAGCAATAGAGAAGGTCCTAATTGAACAAGGAGTCATTAAGATATTCAAGGAAAACAAAGATGACTTTAAAGGAACAGACAAGCCAAGATTTTCGAATAAAAATAAGAACACAGTCAATGATGGTATTGTTGATGCCAATACAGTACGACCCAAAATCATTTTTTCCAGATCAAGCTCTATAAACAATCAGGTGAATACTCAAACAACTTCTAAATCACGAAGGAAGTACACTCCATTGGGAGAACCACTTGAGTCATTTTTCAAGAAGCTAGTGGCAAACAAGGTAATCACAGTTCCAGATTTTCCTCCATATGAGCCAAAGGTCAAACCGAATTGGTGGAATGATGATGAGTATTGTGAATTTCATAAGAGAAAGGGTCATAAGACAGGAAATTGCCATCGACTGAAGAACATCATACAAGATCTTATTGATAGAGGTGACATTGAGATTGAGGGACACTCATCCAATCAAGAACATGAAATGTTTAAGGAACCATTCCCAAAGCATGACAAGGGAAAAGCTAAAGCCACACATGACCAAACCAACTATACCAAAGCAACCTATAACTATGATTCAACTATTAATCACATTTCGATGGACAATTATGTCTCTACCATTATCATCAAGGACAAAACCCTAAGAATTATACCCGGAGACCCAAGATTGTCCTAAAAGGTGTTGGATCTTCTTCCGAACCTACCTCTGAATGTCATGTTACAACCCGTCGAGGTAAATTCACTTTGCAAGGTGCTCCAGCTAAAAACACCACTTCCTCATCAACCAAACCTGAGTATGACCTTGTAGAACAGTTAGGGAAGACACCCGCGCTCATCTCCATCCTTGAGCTCTTACGCATAACCCCTGCACATAAAGCTATTCTTGACAAAATCTTGAGAGACACCGTCGTTCCTACTGATCTGAACATGGACCAGTTTCAAGCCATGGTGGGATACCTTTCCGTTCCACATTCCCTTACATTCACAGAAGCTGCCGACTCCTCTGTAAGTCAGCCACATAATGCACCACTACACATTGAAGCCTTCATACACAAACATCGAATAAAACGAGTCCTGATAAATGGAGGAGCAGGTCTAAACATTTGTACATTAAGCACAATTAAACAATTGGGATATTCTGATAAAGCTGTGAATTCTACAAACAAAATCACCATCAAGGCATATGACGATGAAGAGCGTTCATCCAAGGGCATAGTCACCTTACCTCTCAGAGTCAGGCCAGTTACGAAGGATGTGGTTTGTCAAGTCCTAGACCTAGATCTCATTTACAACATATTGCTAGGGCGTCCTTGGATTCATGAAATGAGGGCCCCATCTACATATCACCAATGCATTAAGTTTCCTCATAATGGAGTGGAGTTAACAGTTAATGGTGATCCTAATCCGTTCATATACTGCAATAACTTGAGATCAAAAACCGAGACCATCATTCCCAGCAATCGCGAAGCTATTCCTTCTTCGGCATACATTGATCCTGAGTCATTAAAACCTTTGACATCAAAACAAGGTGATCTTAAAGGCAAATTTCAGGACAAGGGCATGGGGGAATACACTTTAAATCAGACCATGTACTTACAACAAGTCATGAGTTCCCCAAAAGAATATGGAATACCACATCCTAACAAGCAAGTATCCATCATGGTACTCAAATGGGACCCTACTACCTTTCAAAGATGGGGCGAACTGGAAGAGGAAGACTTATACAAAATGCTTTACAAAGACATTGAAGATGATACACAAGATCACATCAATCTACCATGTGAGAAATATGGCAAAGGCTTCAAGATTCTACAAAAATTTGGGTATGATGGAAAAAGCTCTCTTGGGTTACGAAAGGAAGGCATCATTGAACCTTTACAACCTGAATTGACATTAAAAAAGGAACGCTCGAAGGGACTTGGTTTCCTGACTTCCAAGGTCCACACTCAAAGGACAGAAGAAGCCTTACAAATCAAAACTACCAAAATTCAACAAGAAGATCGCTATTCCTTAGACTCCAACGAATGGGAATGGGGTTCAGACAAATCCTCCAGTGACTACGAGCTCACCAAGACATTCAGAGAGCCAGATGAACCCATAGAAGAAGAGGAATTTTATAAAAGATTCAAAGTTTGTCAAGAAACAATCCATGAGGATTCCACACCGTCCTTGTCTCAAGGTTCTAGGTTGAAATCACATAGGATGAGAACACCTGTCCTAGAATGCGCTACTAGTGATGATAATTTGGATTTGTTTGCGATCAAGACTGATGAGGAGAGTGCCATCGATGACCTTGATAATTACCTTGACATACTCGAATATAACCGCATCTTCACTCTTAGCCCCGCTAACTTCGAAGACATTAAAGGCCTTCCCCTTGTTCACCACCAACTCATTGACTGGGATCATGAAGGACCTGCACAATTTGACACATTCCAAAATGATGAAGCTTTTATTGACTATCTTGATATATGAGATGATCTTCCCCCTGGGGACCATAAAGCGGGATACACTATAGAACTCAATAGCATGGCATATTTTGGTGAGGGCGTTGGACCTTCCAGTCGCAAAAATGTGAAAATAAGAACAAACCAAGGGTCTTATGGCGAAAACCACACTGTGGCGCTGTCTGACCCCAAAAAAGTAAAAAGAAAGGACGTATCTGAGGGCGAAAATCTCTTTGAGGCACCCGAAGATGGAAGGCTTGACGTTCTCCCAGCATCATATGAGGAAAAGTCATCCATGTTGGTAGAGGAGACTATCAAAGCAAACATTGATACAGAAGAGGTTCCACACAACATATTTCTGGCTCAATCATTAACGGAGTCAGAAAGGTCAAAATTCATAAATTTCTTCAAAGATCGACAAATCAACTTTGCATGGTAATACGCTGATATGCCTGGATTGGATCTGGATTTAGTAATGCATCATTTGACAGTTAAACCGGGGGCAAAACCAGTGAAACAGAAATTAAGAAAGATGCATCCACAAGTGGCATTACTAGTCAAAGCAGAACTTGAGAAATTATTGGACGTCGGATCCATACACCCAATTGATTATCTAGAATGGATCTCCAACTTAGTTCCAGTTAGTAAACCGGATCGCAGCATCAGAATATGTACAGATTTCAGAGACATCAACAAAGCTTGTCCTAAGGATGACTTCCCATTACCAAATATTGACTTGATTGTAGATCTCACAGCAGGCCATGAAATGTTATCGTTGATGGATGGATTCTCTGGTTATAATCAAATAAAGATTGCGTCTGAGGATCAACATAAAACATCATTCACTTGTCCTTGGGGAACCTTCTGTTGGAATGTCATGCCCTTCGGGCTAAAAAATGCAGGCGCTACATATCAAAGAGCCATGACTGCTATCTTTCACGATCTCATGCACGTAACTGTGGAAGATTATGTCGATGACCTCTTGGGCAAATCAATAGACAGAAATACACATTTGGACATACTTTCAGTCATCTTTGATCGGTTGGAAAAATACAAAATAAGATTAAACCCCAAGAAATGTGTCTTTGGAGTAACCTCCGGGAAGCTCCTAGGATTCATTGTATCAAAAAGAGGAGTCAAAGTTGATCCAACAAAAGTCAAGGCCATCCTAGAGATGCAACCACCAAGAAATATTAGTCAACTTCGATCTTTGCAAGGGAGACTCCAGTCCATACGAAGATTCATAGCGCAACTTGCATATAAGTGTAATCCTTTTTAGCACCTGCTACATAAAAACATCAAATTCAAATGGGATGATAACTGTCAACAGGCTTTCCAGACACTCAAAGATTATCTTCTGAATCCACCGGTTCTGATGCCACCAGTTCCAGATCAGCCTCTGTTACTATACATATTAGCTACTCCAGTAGCATTGGGGGCACTCTTAGCACAATAAGTTGCTAAGGGCAAAGAAAAGGCGGTATACTATATCAGTCGCACATTGGTGGGATATGAGCTAAACTACACACCAATTGAGCGTGCATGTCTTGTCGTGGTCTTTGCTTCGTAGAAATTATGACATTACATGCTCACTCATAAGACTAAGTTGGTTGCAAGAATCGATCCATTGAAATACCTTCTCAATAAAGCAACACTTACTGGGCGACTGGCCAAATGGGTAATGATCCTGAGTGAATTTGACATCGAGTATGTGGACAGAAAAGCAATAAAAGGACAAGCTATCACAGATCAATTAGCAGATGCTCCCATGATAGATGATGTTCCTCTAAGATCAAAATTTCCAAATGAATCCATTTTAACAATGTCACATGCGAAGCCATGGCAACTGTACTTCGACGGCTCATACACACAGCATGGGGCAGGAGCTGGCATCCTCTTTATAACTCCTCAAGGGGATTCTATACCAAAATCATACCGCTTATCATTTCCTTGCACTAATAATATAGCGAAATATGATGCATTAACAACTGGATTACGGATTGCAGTTTAGTGGAAGATCTAGGAACTTCATGTTTTTGGGGACTCTCAACTTGTAATCCATCAAGCAACTGATGATTACCAAACAAAGGATGAAAAATTAATGCCTTACAAAAAAATGGTGGATGACCTAAAACAACATTTCACAAAGATAGACTTTGAGCAGATACCAAGAGAGCAAAATCGAGCCGCAGATGCCATGGCTACAATTGCTTCACTGATCGATCTACCTCCAAATGAGACCTGCTATGAGTTCTTGGTGGATAACCTTTTGGTTCCTTCATATGAAATCATTCCTACTGAGATGATATGTGTCGTCGGTCCTAAGTCCCAGTTATATGGTTCCATCTTCACATACCTTCGTGACAATACCCTACCTCCTGATTTATCCAATAACCAACGTCGCACTTTCATTCGCCAATCTTCTCGATATGTCATTTTAGCTTATATCCTATACCGGCGAGGTCTAGATGGCACTCTTCTTAGATGTTTAGAAAGTGATGAAGCTCAGATTGCGTTACGTGAAGTACATGAAGGGATATGTGGTCCACATGCTAGTGGTCCTACCTTAGCCAAGAAACTCATCAGGACTGGATATTATTGGCCCAATATGGAAAAAGATTCATATCAATTTGTCAAGAAATGTAAGTAATGTCAAATTCATGGAGACCTCATACATGCGCCAGCACAAGAACTTCAACCAATTGCGTCTCCTTGGCCCTTTTTTTAGTGGGGACTCGATCTCATAGGCAAGATTCACCCTCCTTCTTCCAATGGTCATAAATTCAGTATCACTGCCACAGAGTATTTCACAAAATGGATTGAAGTTGTGCCTCTTACACAAGTCACTGGAAAATAGATTGCTACGTTCATCCTCAACTATATCATTTGTCGATACGGTATTCCTGTTTCCATTATCACTGATAATGGGCATCCCTTAAAAAATCAGGATGTTCGTGAACTTTGTGACCGCTTCCATATTTCCCATCGTTTCTCCACGCCATATTACCCCCAAGGCAATGGTCAAGCTGAGGCGTTTAATAAGACAATCCTTAAAATCCTAAAAAAGACAGTCGACGACGCTGGCCGTAATTGGCATATCCAACTTAATCCTGCACTTTGGGCATACCGCACAAGTGTCGGCACACCTACAGGAGCTACACCATATTCACTTGTCTACAGCGCTGAAGCCATCTTGCCTATTGAGGTCGAGCTACCTTCTTTACGAGTCTCTTTGCAAAACATTATCAGTGATGAAGACTATAGGGTCTCTCGCTTACAAGAACTTGAATTATTAGATGGACAAAGACAAACTACTTTTAATCACCTCAAGGCTTATCAACAAGGAATGAGTCGCAGCTACAATCACAAGGTCAAACCTCACACATTTGAGGTAGGTGATTTGGTTCTCAGAGAAAACCCCAAAAATCAGCAAGACAGAGAGAAAAAGGGCAAGTTCGAACCAAATTGGCTTGGTCCTTACATCATTACAACAACATATGGATCTGGGGCATATCAGCTCTCAACTACAGAAGGTGAACCTTTGGAGGATCCTATTAACAGCATGCACCTTTGCAGGTTTTACACATAGCTCTTAAGAGTATCCCAATTTCAAAAATACAAAAAAAATCAAAAAAATTCAAAAATACAAAAAAAAATTAAAAACATAAAAAAATCGTTACTTGGTGAAAACCTAGCAAACAGGCGCCTTGTGACACAAAAAACATTGAAAAATCGAAAAAAGTAAAGAGAAATAATTTCGTCCAACGGTGAAAACCACTTTGGTGGCGCCCTGGGCAAGTACCATGGTGAAAACTGGGTCACCAGCGCCATGCATAGAGACATTGCTCCTCCCTCCTTCAGGATTCACTTTCATCCTTTCACTTTGCACACACTCACAACCTATTCATTCATAATAAACTTACCCACTCCCATCATGGCTTGTTATTGATCTACCCAAGATTGGTTCACCATTCATAATAAACCTCCCTTTTCACCCCTTTCCATTCATAATAAATCAGATGCTATCTATGGCTAAGGCAAATCCTACGTCTAGTGATGGGTGTGGAACTGAGAACATCACATGTTTCGAGGAGTATAGTTTCTTCCAACTTCCTTTGGTCTATCCGCGCACAATCTGCAATAAAGCAACATTTGCATCACAGATCCGCAATAAATTTTCATCTTCTCCGCAATAAAGTATCAGTTTCATGGATTCAGTCAATTTCAGATGAGACACAACAACAACAATGCGTTTCAACAAATCAAATCTTTCAATAGACTCAGACAACATTATGGTTCAGTGCTATCTATCCTTTTTGTGAAAGTAAACATTATGACCACAATCAAATAAGACTTATACAAGTGACAAGAGACACTAAACTTGAGGGCTACAGTGGATGTTGGTGTTGAGTCTTGGTTTTCTTTTGATTTTATCTATTGGTGACATGTCTTTTAGCTTTTCCAGGATGTCTCTGACTAGAGATTCTATCTCCAGGATGTCTTTGACTAGAAAGGCGAGGATGGGGTATCATCAACTATTTGTATTTGTTGTTTGTGGATTGTCTCTTAGTAATGCTATGACCTGTCCAAGGATATGAGGACACTATGAGTCTAGTATGAATTGGGGCATTCCTTGTTTGTGACTATCTTATCTCCATGCAAACAGGTACAATGACTTTCTGGGTCAAACATATGCCTCGATTGTCATAACCTACTTGCCATAATAAAGCTCAATGATGATAACACACAAGAAGCTCTTTCACTTTCATATCTTCTGTCTTCCATCCCTCATTTTTTATTGACCTCCATAGTCCTTCTCGAGTCCGCGTAGCCTGCTATCACATGACTGAGTATAATGACACACCCAAAAACATTTGCATTTCATGTAGTTGCACCTGCATTACCGCATATAAGCATTTCATACATACATATAGATATCACATCCTGCACACAACACCTGTTAGCACAATTTACATTTGTATTATCATATTCATCTGCATTCCATACATTCACATTTGCATCATGCATACACATATAAAACATAAAAGAACAAAAATATGGCATTTCATCATGTACATATTTGCATCCATATCATAAGCATCACATAGAAACATACATCATAGAAATACATAGAAGCATCACATAAAAACATACATCATGAAACATCTCATCACATAAGTACACATGCATATGGCTGCCGCAAAGATGAATCATCTCATATATATAAATCAAAAGTGTTATGATACAATGATGTCAAAATCATATGGCTACAATCACCCGCAGGTGTCTACATCATAATACAAAATGGTACAATATTGATACATAGGGAGCCCTCTATGGCTATGATGAACTCCCTCCCTCGGAGCCACCTGGCCTTGACGGAATCTGAGCCCCCGAAGGACCCACCCCAGGATCATCCCTCCTGTCCCCTCTATCTGGTGGTGGTGGAGGACCCATAACCCCACCACTAGACACCTGTCTCCTCCGGCTCCCTCTCGTAGTTGTTGCTGTCCGTGATGGTCTATGGAAGCTCCTCGCCCGCTGATCAGCTGGCACTGCACCATAATAGAGATCCCGCCAGTAGCCTATCTCCTCCCTTGCCCGCAGGACATAGGCATATTTAGCCCCTGTGTCCTCTGCCGCCTGCCTCCTAGCCCTCAGTGCTGTCTCAGCCTCTGTGTAGCACTGAATGGCCTGGTCCCGCTCTCGCTCAGTATCTCTAAGCCACCTCTTGAGTCTGTCCCTCTCTCTCTCCAGGTCCTGGATCTCATCTGCCTGTCCCTGACAGATCTCCCTCAGCTCAGTCAACTCATCCTCCTTCGCCTCAGCCCCTTGTGGCTCCCCCTATACGGGTGTCTGCCCCTGCCCCTGTGCCTGTGCCTGTACTGGTGGCCATACTTGTACCTGTCCCTGTACCTGCACCTATCTAGGACCCTGTGTTACTGGCACCTATAGCGGTAATCCATCGCGACCTCTCACCACCCAAGCTTGCCTGTCCTCTCCACCCTCCCTCCGTGGTGCCACCCTCCTCTCTCCAACTGCTCCCCTCCTCCTTCGTCGGCCTCTACCCGCATCATCTCCATCATCATCACCATCCCCACCACCATCTCCATCTAGTAGCTCTCTTGGATCCGTCAAGCGTGGGAATGGATGCTCGGCCCAGTATGTTGTGTACTCTGCATCCATGCTGACATCCTCGATCTCTAGCCATATGTCCCAGGGTAAGGGCATCATCTCCACTAGCTGTGTAATAGCTTGATCATATGATAGTAATGGCCCAAACTGTGCCTAATCCTTGACAGTCTGTGCATACATGCCTGAACCCCGTGGCATCCGCTGGATCCTGCCAAACTGCCTGCCCACCATGTCCACCAGCTGCCTCTCCAGTACATAGGGCGTTGGCCCAATCAAATACCTACTCCGGAAGGTGTAGGGTAGCTCTACTGCATCATCCCCCCATTGCTCACATCCCAGGTACGGCCTCCATATAACCATATCAATGTCATCTATAACCCGCCGCCAGTGCTCCAACCTTCCAATCCGTGGTTGCGAGGTGATCATGTCGTACAAATGCATGAAACTGCGTCCGTGACCTCTTCCCCTGAAGTGTATCGGACGTGTCACTGACAGATGCTCATAGGCCCACATCCGTAGCAATGTGACCCCATAGCCCAATCCCACTGACCCATGGTACACAAACTGATGTAACTCATAATATAGGTGCACCAACACGCACGGTCCCAAGGCATATCTGGTGTACTATGTCATCAATGTCTCCAATGCACCTTTCCAGCCCACAACCAACCCTCGTGTTGCCCTATCCGGACAGAGGAATCCACTGATAACTCCTGCCAATACTACCGGTAGTGCCAATCCTATTTGTGTCATGGTATCCCATGCCACATGCCCTGCCCTCATCTCCAATCCTGGGTTCTGGAACACTCATCTCAGGTCTCCATCTCGATCATAGGGAATCAGCTCCCCATCGATCGATATCCTCAGGATCCTGTATACATCCTCTAGGGTGACTATCATCTCACCCATCGGCAAATGAAATGTGCAAGTCTCGGAGTGCCACCTCTCCACCAGTGCAGTCAACAGTCCCATGTTCACCCGAAACTCAGGCACATACAGAATATGTCTCAGACCCATAGCCTCAATCGCAGCTCGGTCCTCAAATGTCAGCTCAGGTCGCAACCTCTGAGTCGATAGGAATCTCTCCCGTGACTCCAGCATAGGTAGGTAGTCCTGCAATTAAACAAATCAATCATCTCAGTCTTAGTGACACTCACTGTTCATCACAAAGTGTTGCTTCTATCCTAGTGGTACTCCCTGTTCATCACAAAGTACTACGTGTTTTGCACTCCCTGTTCATCACAAAGTGCTGCTCACATTTGCACTCATTGTTCATCACAAAGTGTTGCTCATATTTTAGTACTCCCTGTTCATCACAAAGTACTATATCTTGGTACTCACTGTTCATCACAAAGTGCCTTGATCTATCCTATCCTGGGGCCTCTGCTTGAGTGAATCCTCTTGAGTAGTTTCCTAATTGGCAACGTATGTTCTATCACAAAATTGTCAATCCTAGCCCTATTTGCAATCCTAGTCTTCTTTAGAGGACCTGCTTGAGTGTATCCTCTCAGCAGCTTATCCAATCGACAACGTATGTTCATCACAGAACTGCCGATTTGACCTAGAAGACACAAATTCACATTTTTCGACACAAACGTGCTTTCTTGACATAAATGCGCTGAGAGACTGCATAAAAATGTCTGTTTTACACAAATGCGCCTGAAGCACACAGACGTGCCTATGCTCTACATAAACGTGTCGGGATGACACAAACGTGCCTTTCTAGCACAGACGCGCCTGCACAGTGCAGACGCGGCCGCATTATGCACAGACGCATTTTCCAACACAGACGCGCCTGGCACAAACACAGACGCGCCTAGCGAGCATAGACGTGCCTGGACGTTTCTGACATTTTTTGGATCCTAACCTAGAGTGCATTTATTACCCAATCTAGCATGCATTAATGACAACATTTATTACAACAAAGTACGAGGAGGTTTTGCGGTACTTACCGGCTCTCCTGCCTCTGCTGGCCTTTGGAATTGACGAATGCGGTCAAATCTATGAACAAAAGCCATCGCTGCTGACTGCTGCTGCTCTATTTTCACTCTGCACTCTGCTCTCGTGGATGTGTGGATGACAGTGAGGATGTATTTTCCCTCGTGGTCTATCTTATAGACTACCCTAGCCCTAGCCCTCATCTTCTGAGTCAGTCTTCATTATCGTGTGACTCTATCACTTCATCCAGTCAATCCATTCTAGCCTTTCTTTCTTATCGAGAGATTGTCTGCGATCTTTTCAGACATTTTCATCCAATCTCTCGAGGGGGCATATCATTCCCATCTTGGGGCAACTCTGTATCAGTTCATCTTATCTTCTTTGAAACAACGCGACAAGCCGCATTGTCTCAAAGAGGGGCAAAATGTAGACACCCAAAATTGTCCAATCTAATTAAATAAATATTTTATTTATTTAATTATCTAAGCTTAGTTCTTCTATTAATTAAATAAATCTTTATTTATTTAATTAATTCATTTGTCCTCTTCTAGCCTTTTTCTCATTTAAATAAATACATTTATTTATTTAAATTATCCTTTTTCCTAAATTAAATAAATATCTTATTTATTTAATTGATCCCACTTCTTCTATTAATTAAATGAATCTTTATTTATTTAATTAATTCATTAACCTTTTCTACCCATGACACATGTCATTCATCTCTTAATTCCTACACTACCTACCCCTTTCATTATTTTATTATTTCTTTTACCTACCCTCTAATCATAGTCGACCTCCTTTTACACCTCTCAATCTTATCCCTCCATTTCATATAGTGTCTTCTATATAAGGAGATGCTTCCTTCATTATCAAACCCTAATCAATGATCCTAATGACTTGACTACTTGATCAATTGACTACTTGGCATATGCGATCCTACTTGCAACCACATTCCGTTCTTTGTTGAGCTCTTGTGCACATAAAATCTGAGAACAAATATATCAAGCAAGATCAATGGAGATAGGAAGAATGGAGATCCAAAACCCTATTGGACATGTGATGGTATAATCTTTGTGATTTCATTTGATTTGCATTGTCTTAGGTAATTTTCATATGTTATGGTGGATCTTTGTTGTTGTGAGGCTAGGGTTTTGTGGTTGAATTCATTTAGCCTTTCAATATCGTTATTATTGTTATCCATTTTCACCATATACAAGACTCACCTAGGAATATGAGTCAATTGCGATCTTTACAAGAAAGATTGCAATCAATCAGGAGATTTGTTTCTCAGTTAGCAGATAGATGTCTTCTATTCACCCATCTTCTACATAAAAATATTCCATTCAAATGGGATCTAAAATGTGAAGAAGTTTTTTTCCAAATAAAAGAATATCTTATGAGTCCTCCAATATTGATATCACCAACCAAAGGGAAACCATTGGTGCTCTATATATCAGAAACAAATGTATCATTAGGCGCTCTCCTAGCTCAACATGATGATGAAGGAAAAGAAAGAGCAGTTTATTATATCAATAGAACGCTTGTTGGCTATGCATTAAATTATTCCTCGATAGAAAAGACATGTCTAGCAGTTGTATTTGCAACTCAGAAGCTACGACATTATATGTGGATTCATTTTGTGAAACTAATAGCAAAGATAGATCCTCTCAAATATTTGTTGAGCAAGTCAACATTGACAGGGAGACTAGCCAAATGGGTTATGATACTGAGTGAATTTGATATAGAGTATGTTGACCGGAAAGCTATCAAGGGACAAGTTATCGTTGATCAATTGGCTGATGCACCTTTACAAAATGACATGTCTTTGCACATTGAATTTCATGATGCAGATATCTTGACAGTAAGTACAAACTTTTGGGAATTGTACTTTGATAGTTTGTATACACAATATGGATCAAGCGAGGGAATTTTTTTCATCGCACCTCAATGACACACAATTCCCAAATCATATAGACTATGGTTTCCATGCATTAATAATACTGCAGAGTATGAAGCATTGGCTATTGGGCTTAAAATGGCCAATGAATGGAATGTCAAAGAACTACATGTCTATGGTGATTCACAACTTATCATCAACCAAGTAAATGACGAATATCAAACTAAGGATGATAAGCTTATGCCATACAAACAGCTGATAGAGGAATTTAAAGGACACTTTAAAGAAATATCATTCACCCAGATTCCAAGAAATGAGAATAAAGCAACAGATGCAATGGCTACAATAGCATCTCTCTTGCAAAATAAGGAGAATCAACAACATTAAAAATTTCTTATGGAAGATATCTTAACCCCTACCATTCAATCCCAACATACCTATCGAATTTTCCATATATCAGGAACCAGTCAATCCTCATACGGTCAAACTTATTAGTATTTAAAAGAACATATCCTTCCTCTGGACTTATCTCGTAATCAGAGAAGGAATTTTATCTATCAGTCCTCTCGCGATACTATAATTTTTGATATCCTATATAGGCGTGGTCTATATGGTACTTTGTTAAGATGTCTTGAACAAGAAGAATCTGAGAAAGTTCTAAATGAAGTTCATGCAGGTATTTGTGGCACACACTCAAGTGGCTTAACATTGGCTAAGAAACTTCTTTGTATGGGTTACTTTTGGCCTACTATGGAGAGAGATTCATTCCAAAATGCTAGAAAATGCAAACAATGTCAAATCCATGGGAATCTCATTCATGCGCCAACACAAAAGTTATATCCTATGACAGGATCATGGCCATTTTCACAACGGGGCCTTGATTTGGTAGGAAAGATAAATACCTCATCTTCTAATAGACATAAGTTTATTTTGATAGCTACTGAATATTTTACTAAATGGATTGAAGCAGTTCCTTTAACAACAGTGACAGGAAAACAAATATCATCAGTTATTTTGAATTATATAATATGGCGCTATGGAGTTCCTATGGCCATTATCACTGATAATGGAAGACCATTCAAAAATCAAGATGTGAAGGAGTTATGTGAACAATTTCATATCCAACATAGGTTTTCTACTCCATATTATCCATAGGGAAATGGTCAAGCCGAGGCATCAAACAAGACTATCTTGAAAATCTTGATGAAAACAGTCAATGAAGGTGGAAAATACTGGCACATTAAGCTAAATCCTTCTCTTTGGGCATACCGAACTAGCATCCGCACTCCAACAGGGGAAACTCCATATTGTTTGGTCTATGGTTCAGAAGCCATATTACCTATAGAAGTAGAGATACCTTCTCTACGAGTATCCTTGCAAAGTCTTATACCAGAAGAAGAACAACGAGTCTCTCGACTCCAGGAACTAGAACTGCTTCAAGAACATCGCCAAAATGCAACAGATCATTTGAAAGTATATCAACAAAGAATGGCAAGAAGCTATAACCACGGAGTCAAGCCACACATTTTTCAGATTGGAGATATAATTCTAAGGGAGAATCCAAGAAATCAACAAGATCGAGAAAATAAGGGAAAATTTGAACCAAATTGGCTAGGACCTTTTGTCATAGTAGCAACATATAGATCAGGAGCATACAAATTATCTACCCTTGAAGGTGATTGGTTTGATGAACCTATCAATTCTATCCACCTCAATCAATTATATTCTTGAGATATAAAGTCCTAAAAATCAATCAATAGAAAGCATATACGTCTTGAAGAAATCAGTAAAAATCAGAAAACCCCTAAAAAACATAAAACTGTTTAAAAAAAAAACAAGAGAGAAAAATGCAATAAATTTAGATGGTGAAAACCTGGTAAGCAGGTGCTAACTACAAAGTAAGTTCCTCCATCTATGAGATCACTTTGCGCACCTATTCACTCCATCCTACCACATCTATTGCTTCCATCTATCTTAGCTTATCCATTCCATCTTTCACATCTATTGCTTTGAACCATTTCACAAGAAATATGCAGCTTACCAACAATTAACAATCTTTGACATACTTGTTGTAGTCATTGTCTTAGATTTTATCAGAATCAATCAATCTGCATTTGTATCCCTCCATGGTTTGGATCTTGATCAATTCATACATCCATAATAAATTTTTGTTTCCGCTGGGGGCAAAATCCTAATTCCTTTTGCTAAGGTGATCTTCCAAAACCTTTGAAAAATCTAAAATATTCGAAAAACTTTGAAAAACCAAAAACACCTAGGGTTTTGAAACATATAACGAGCAACAAAGCAACAAAAATCAAGGCATTTCATCAACAATTGAATCGTGAAACTCAAAAACCGAAGAATTGATTAGCAAGTAATAAAGGATTATCAAAGATCATTCACTAAGATGATTATATCAGTTAACGACCACAAGAACATGTGAATGACATGCAAGATTCAGTGTTTATATCTTGATTTTATTGTTAATTATGTACTCTATGCGACTCAGGGATGTCCATGACTAGAGAAGCTATGATGGGGCATGATTATTTTTCTTTGATTGTTGTCTGTGGTTTATCTCTTACTACGGTATGAACTTGTCTCGGGATATGATCGACAAAAGATCAAGGAGGACATTCCAAGTCATGCATGAAAGGAGATACTCCTTGTATGTTCTGCAAGCAATACTCATGTCAACTTGACTCATTATATCAAGTTGCTTGTATTAACTTGCTATATCAAAATCCATGTAAGAAATACTCAGGTCATCTTGAATCATTATGTCAAGTTGCTTGTATTTTCTTACAACATTTTAAATCTCAATGACGAAATCAAGCACTGTTACAAGATAGCATAAAAAGAATGGCAGTATCATTTTTAGTCAGATCATTTTTAGATTAGCTCATTATTCATCTGCATTATAAGCATTCATGGTCAGTTACATTATAAGCATTTCATTTCATTAATAGATCAACGGTCATAAATAAAGATTGAGTATACTTGGACAAACAAAAATAATTTGCATTTAAACATTATAGGTGCATTCATTTTTTTTTAAGAAACATTTTAATCATCATCCATTTCATTTAGTTGCATTTTATCATTGCATTAGTTTGCATTCAGTTAGGTGCATTTCATTCATCATGTAGTGTATCCTCATTATTATTTGCATTATCATTCCATTAATGATCATTTAATTGCATCTTGGCACTTTAGATTCATAATCATTATAAACATTACATATAAAAATAAAAAATATTTCATGTAGATCATTTGCATTTACATCATCATAAATCAAAAGCAAATCAATCATTCATTTGCATTTCCATATAGATCATTGCATTTGCATCATTTACATATCATTTAATTTAGTAATCATTTTTCATTTTGCATCCAAGATCATCAAAATAAAAAATCAACAAAAGCATTTATCATTGCACCATCGTATAAAGCATCAACATCAAATAGAATATCATCATCCATATAATCAAAGCATATAGATCATCATCAAATAGAGTAACATACATAATAAATATCATCATCATATCGAATCCATGTCTGCATATAGAATCATCATAAAACAATAAAAAGTCCAAGTATATAATGATATCAAATAAACAATACAAGTGCCTCCAAATCAAATCACGACTGTCCTATACCACTACCACCTGACTCTGTCCATCTCTGTGGTTGTGGGCGAGAAGATCCTCCAAATACTTGTCTCCCATGATCATCACTCCTCTGAGGAGGTCCCATGACCCCACCACTACTAGTATCCATCAACACGGTGGTATGATAATGACTTGCTCTCTGGCTCTCTGCAACTGCCTCCTCATATTGTCGTCGCCAGTGGGAAGTCTCCTTCCCGGCCTGAACTAATGCTCTAACAGTGTCAGCTGATAGAGTACCCGATCCAACCTGCTGAATATGATCAAGAAGGCCTTGAGTATCCTACTGTCTCCTAACAGCTCTATCCCTCTCAGCCATAAGAGTTTGCACCTGTGCTCGAAGCTGATCAATCTGTGCTCTAAGAATCAATGGTCTCCTGCTCCGGTGCATCCTGCTCTAGCATATCATGCCCTGGTGCATCTTGCTCTCGCAAATCCTGTTGTGATGCATGAACCCCAATCCCCTCCTCACCACCACTCTATCTAACTATTGGAATCTTCGTCCGAGTACCTCTCACAATCCATCATCTAATAAGGGGAACATGATCCTCTGGATCCTCATCATCTCCACCATGAGCTACAATAACCCTAGGGTCTGGCTGAATCTGACAAAAAACAATGCCTCTCCCGCAACCCCCATCCAGTCCAGTCACTCTACCTCCTCTTGTCAATGACAACCCTCTCGGTGATCTCATACCTGCCCTGCCATGCTCCCTCCCAATCCATCCAACATCCCTCCCACCCATAGGATGTGGTCTCCCAATCCTGCCAACTGGTCCAAACAGTCCTCCAGAGACTCTCAATCGACCTCCCCTTCTTTCAGGTCTCCTACCACCACCACCTCCATCCCCACCCTCATCTCCACCTCCCGCAGCCTCTTGAGAAGCTCTGAGCTCTTGTCTTTATCTACGTCTCCTCACACCTGGATCATCTGAATCATCATCCTCATCTCCTGAGCTAGGAGGAGGATCTGTTGGATCAGTAATACGAGGAAATGGATGAGCTAGTATATATTGAGCATAATCTGCAGTAACCCCAGGATCAAGAATGTGCAATCTCATATCATAAGCCACTCTCGGAGTAGCAAGAAACTCTGCACGAACAATCTCAAATGACAAAGAGGGTCCCCAATCTCGTCTATATCTGTATCGCCGAGCATATATCATCACACCAGTAGGCATAGGCTGGATGATACCAAACTGTCTAAGAATGCGACTAATCAACTGTTGCTCAACAATGTAAGGAGTCCGACCAATGAGATATCTACTCTGCATGATAAATGGTAATGTCCGTGCATCATCCATCCATGGCTCACAATCAACATATGGTCTCCAAGTAATGCTATCCAATTAATCAAGCACCCAACGCCAATACTTCATCTTACCCAACTTATGCTGAGTAAGGATACTTGCATAAAAATACACATATGGCTGCCTCTCTCCATGAACTTTGTGATGGATAGGTCGATTAATAACAATGTGCTCCCAACACCAGATCTGCAATAAAGTGCATCTTGTAGAAAAACTAGCACTCTCATCATACACCACGTGATGAAGATCATGATATAAATGTGCAAGCATGCAAACACCCCAAGCATATCAAGTATAATGTTGCATCATACTCAGGAGAATCTCACCCCATCAAACAACAAAACCTTGTGATCACCTATCAGGACAAATAAATCCTCCAATCAAACCATCAAGAATCACAGGGAGAGTCTCGTAATACATCACCATATCTTCCCATCAGATCTCTCCTCTCGCGATGCTATCATCAACAAACACGGCTCTGCAAGCCTTTGTCCCAACACGATCCTAAAAATCATATTGCACTAACTTGCCAATCACTGGGATGTGCAGAATCCTATAGACATCCTCGAGCGTCACACTAATCTCACCCGTGGGCAAGTGGAAAGTGTTATGCTCACTGTGCCATCTCTCGGCTAACGCCATCAACAATCCTCTATTATGTGTAATCTCAAGCATATACAATAGATGGCATAAAACACAGGCATCTATATGTCTAACCTCAGCCTGCGTCAGCTCTGGCACTAAATGATGTGCTATCGGTAATTTCTCCCGACACTGGAGAACATCAAGTTTCTCTTATTTATCAAGATAATTCAATCAATCATCAACTATCTATCTATCAAATCAAACTGAACCAACCTACGCTATCTATCTATCAAATCAAATTGAAGCAACCTACGCTATCTATCTATCAAATCAAACTGAAACAACCTACGCTATTCAACTATCAAATCAAATTGAAGCAAATTAAGTTATCAATTCATTTTTAAAACCTATCAATCATGGTTTTCTATCAATCACTGAGTTCAATCAAAACTCTGCTAAGCTCTTGCATCATAAAGTAAATCGGTTTCTTAGAGCTACTCAATCAAATCAAACAAATCAATCAAATCAATCAAATCAAACAACTCAATCAAATCAAACAATCAATCAAGTCCCTATTCATCATACATGCGCATCAAACACGTTAAATCTAATCATCAAAGTGATTTTTAGCATTTTGCACTTATCAAAACATCAATTTTAAGCATATGCGCTATCCTATTGAGCATATGCTCTATCCTATGCAAAAGCGCTATCATCCTTAGCATATGCGCTAACCCTCAGAACATATGCGCAAAACAAAGCAAAAGCGCAAACAAACAATTCAAACGCACTATCCTATGCAAAAGCGCTAACATCATTGGCATATGCGCTACCAAAAAGAGCATAAATGCTAATCTATGCATATGCGCTAAACCTAATTGGATATGCGCTAAATCAAAATGCAAAAGCGCTAACCTAATATCGAAAATCGCAAAAAAAAATTCAAAAATTCAAAAAACGTGCCTAAAACATGAAAAGTTGCATGACAAGTTGAAAACAAATCTTGGGATAAGATACATACCAGATACCCATACTCGGGAGGTCGTTGATATCGTCACACACACTCAAATCGATGGTTCTCCACAGGAATCACCATTTCGCCACCTCACCAAGAAAATTTTCTTCACAAAGCTAACAAGGATAACAATGAAGTTAAAATTAGCCTTGGTTATTTTTATATTTACTATTTGAAGAGTAATTCATGCTATTCAATGGGGCAATTTAATTTGTTTTTTTACAAATGAATTTAATTGATGAAACCTTTTATCAATTATCATGAGATCAATCGTTCCAACCAAAGTTTTCAACAATTTCACGATTAATCTCTTGAGGGGGCACACAATCAGGATTTTTAATCTTCACCAGGTGCATTATCAAGACTTGATTTAATCTTTGAAACAATGTTGTCTCGACATCATTTCAAAGAGGGGCAAAATGTATACACATAAAATGGCTATGAGCAATTAAATAAATATTTTATATTTATTTAATAATTATTCTTCTATTAAATAGTTAATTTGAAAATATTAATTTATTTAATTCATTTTCGTGTCTTTCTATTAATTAATATTTTATTAATTAATTCATCTATCATATTCTTCTAGTTAATTAAATATCTAATATTTAATTATTCCTCTAACCAAGTTAATTAAATATCTAATATTTAATTATCTCCTCCAATCAATTAAATATCCAATATTTAATGGTTATTCTCCTATACTATAGTCTCCAATATTAAACGATTTCTTAAATTATTTAATCTATTTTCCAACTCACCCTCCATCTCCACTTCATCTTCCCTTTGCTAACTCATCAAACATGTGGCTAAGGAAATTAATATTTCTTAAATATTAAATTCATCATTTATCTCCAACTTCCAAACTTAATGAATATTGTGTACGTACACATATTTCATAACTATCTCCTATATTCTCTCCAACACCCCTACATCTTAGGAAGGATTTGAGTCCACTTGTACTATCATTCCTACATCTTCTCCAACCATCCCTAGATTCTCTCAGTCAACAACCCAGTCAAGGTGAGATGAGTGACACTTGTCTTCTCCTTCCCCCTTTCTCTCAACCTCCACCTTTGCTCACAGCCATCCAAATTTGTAGATCT
The DNA here is from genome assembly GCF_030272615.1 of Cryptomeria japonica. NCBI lineage: Eukaryota > Viridiplantae > Streptophyta > Pinopsida > Cupressales > Cupressaceae > Cryptomeria > Cryptomeria japonica. The sequence goes on from NC_081410.1 coordinate 18,170,648, forward strand.
GATCATGACCATTGATCTAAGCCACATCATCTCATCCTCTCAAGGTCTATAAAATCAAGAGCGTCAATTGAGAGAGTGAATCTTCAAGTTAGACTTCAAGAGACTTCAAGTGCATTTTCAAGCAAATCATTTGTAAAACTTATGCATCCGTTAGTTTTTCTTGAAGCAAATAGCAATTATCATATAGCATAATCATGTAGTATTGCATATCATAGCATTTGTTAACTATCAGTTATTAGTCCATTCTTCATATGCCATCTTGGAAGCTATCAGTGCATTGTCTGGGAGCACACCATCTGCAACCAGGAACAGTGGAGTTAGGACACAATGAGACATAAACCATGAAGGTAATATCAATATTTTTATTTCATATGTATTTCATGTAGTTTCATTGGTTGAGTTTGGATTTCCTGTAGCATTTCTATTGATATTTTGTGAAACTAACTTTTTGCAAGTAGCTTTCTAAACATGAAATTCAAGTCGACATAGTATATATACATACATAAATATACATACATACATACATACATACATACATACATACATACATACATATATATATATATATATATATATATATTTGTGTGTGTGTGTGTGTTATATACATTATATACGTATACATACATACATATATATATATGCATGTATGTACATGTATGTATATATATATATATATGTATATATGTACATATACATACATACATACATACATACATACATACATACATATATATATATACATGTATATGTATGTATATACATATATATGTATGCATGTATGTGTATGTATGTATATCTCTCTACATACATACATACATATATACATACATACACACACATATATATCTGTGTGTGTACACATGTACATGTACATGTTGTGTTGGGTATGGTGGAACAAAGGGTTTCTTCTACCTCAGTGGTAGCTGGTGCTTTGGATCATGATGGCTGCCTGTCGGATGTGCACGTAATGCTGATAGATTCATTTCATGTGGGTGAGGACCCCAAATCGAAGAAGGTCAATGATTGCTTTCCTTGGAGTTAGGATCGTCCGATTTTGGTTCTTTCTCCGGAGTCGATTATTGAAGATGTATCGTATTGGAGCCATCATGCTCTCATTTGCAAATTTATTTGTCGGCGTTGAATTCTTGGATCCACTATTCGTGGCAAGTTGAGGGTGAGATAGAGATACTATTGGCCGCGAATAGTTACTTCATGGTTGTTTTTTTCCAGCATAGCTTATAGGAACCATGTTTTTGAGGGAGGGCCTACTTTTATAACCATGTTGGTCTGTTTTTTAAACCTTGGCATATGGGTTTCAATTCAACTAAAGAGTTATCCTCGAGGGTTCATCTGCCTCGCCTTCCTTTGGAGTTTTGGAGAGGATATTTTACAACGAATTGCTGCTTTACTTGGAAAACCGGTTGTAGTTGCTCAACAAACCCTAGATAGAAAGGTAATTTATTTTGCCACGATTTGTGTTGAGAATGATTTGAATAATCCCATGTTGGATTCTTTGGAAAATTTTCTTGGCTATTCATATTGGGTTCAACAGTTAGATTATGAGTATATTCCTTTCTCTTATCGGGTTTGCCATGAATACGGTCGTCTCCAAAGGCAATATCCTAGGGTTAATAAAGCTTCAGGTCCAAATAATTATTCTTGTACACTGACATCAAATTTGGATAAGGGGGATAAAGGAAAGTCCACTATGGTGGAGGGTGGCTCGGTTAAGGCCCTTGTAATGGAGGGTGTCTCAATTAAGGATGGTTTTGTTCTTGTAAAGCCTCGAGCAAAGGGACGGGGACAAAACAGGTCCTTTACCTAGACAAACAGACTGTGAGGGCTTCAACCAGTTTGAGGTGTTGGATACCTTGGATTTGGAGGAAGGGAACCCGGTTGATACTTTCTTAGGGGCTACTATTATGGGTATTGATTCTGTGTAGGTGCAAGGGACTGTTTAGGACCTTCTACCTTCACAAGGCCCATGTAACCCTCAAGGGTCTCTGAATGGTCAAGTTTTATGTGATTCAGGTGAGGCTTGATATCTTATGGAAGATGATATGGTTTTGGCAGACCTAGCTAAGGAGGTGTTAGCTTCTAGCAGAGGTAAAGGGTCTTCTCAAACTTTGGGTTTGCAACAACATCCCCTTGAGAAGGGATCCTTTGAGAACTCTTCTAAAAGTGACCACAAGAAGGATCAGGAGAAAATTAAAGTTGTTGGAGGTTTGTTGGTGGAATCTGGGTCTGTCAAACCCATTGATGCTCACTTTTACCAACCTATTCCATGATTATTCTCTCTTGGAATGTACGGGGATTGAATAGCATCCCTAGACAAAAGGTTATTCATGATTTGGTTGCAATCCACTCTCCAGATATATTTTGCATCTAGGAGACCAAGCTTTCACTTAATTCTATGCTTTAGTGTGCCTCTAGTATTTGGCATTATGGTCAGTGTCAGTGCATTGATTCCCATGGGTGTTCTAGAGGTTTGTCCCTTTTTAGGGATCCTAGGAAGGTTGTTCCACTTTAGTGTATTTTGTATTAGTCTTTTCTCACTCTGGTTGCCTCTAGTTTGGAATCTGGGGAGCTTATTATGGTTACTAATGTTTATGCTCCAACTGACATTAGGGGCAAGACCTGGATTTGGTCTCATATTAGACATGTGAGATCATGTGCTTCTTATCTTCCCTGGGTTTTAGCTAGTGATTTCAATTCAGTTTTGATTTTGGAGGAGAAGTGGGGAGGATTGGATTGGTTGGGTCCTTTTGATCTCTTTCGTGCGAATATGGATTCACTTGCTTTAATAGATATTGAAACTTTTAATGGGGTATTTACTTGGAACAATAGACAGAGTGAGGAGGAATCTATTTCTGAATGGTTGGACAGGTTTCTTGTTTCTTGTTTTTGGGTGGGTGGGAATTTGTCTACAAGCTATGAGATTCTTGATTGGAGGGGTTCTTGTTTGTCTCTCTTAATGGTTCTAATAACTAGACTCTAAGACCATGACTTAGGGATTGGACATCCATACTAAGTAGTTATATGATCATCATGAAAGCTCGTTTCTTTGTCAACCCAAGACGTATACTTGAACTGGTTCAACAAGGAATATGCACTAAAGTCCTAATTGTAGTCATTCTACTATGGAGAAAATGTTTCTGAAAGTAAAGTGAATGGAAAAAGGAATGACTAAAATTATTTAATAGAAACTACCTTGAATTTAGAAAAACAACAACTTAGTCCATAACAAGCAGGCAGGAAACTACTTTGTCTGTCTTGGCTGCAGGAACAGTCACAGGATGATTTCCAGTGGCTGCAGGAATAGTCACCCGCTAGGACAACAAACTAAATACTGAAGGAAAATATTGTTCAATACAAAGGGTGGAATTATTACTAAGTGGGACCCCTTAGCAAGTCTTCCCAAAACTCAACCAAGTGCTACAAACTGGAATATTATCTCTTTAATCTTAAAACATATGTTACATCATAGTATTTGCTAAAAATTGTTATCCAATAAAACTAAAGACTGAAAATTACAATAGCTGATGTTCACCGTACCTAAGAAGGGATATTTTGAACTTATTTATAATAAAGAAACTCCTAACTAACTATAACTATTGGCAGGTCCACTCTCAGAACATTAAGAGGATGCCATTTATTACAACATAAGAAAGAGGATAGGGAGTTACACTCTAAATAGGAAACAATCAAGTTGTTTCAACTATAGAGGAAATCTAGAATAACTATCCCTCCTAGATTTATTCTCCGTCAAACATGATTACCAAAGTTTCATAATTACACTCGCTGAGCTATACATAACCAACTATTGACTCCTTCAATACTCATCTTGCTGAGAATTTGTCTTCAATCAATTAATTAGCATGAACTTCCACACTGTGAATCTTTGACCATTTCCTGTTCTTCATTAACTCCTACATCATGCCTTTAGTGTGTACAAAACAAAGGTATATCTATTCCATATCAGAATAACATTTATCTAACTACTTGCAGGATTAATATGGATAAATCACATAGCATGGCCACTTCATCATTAATCATAATTTTAACCAAAAGGAATATATATAAGGATAAGTTCATGCCATTTTGTCAAGTTCATGAAAACATAGCAGGATCATTGTTTAATAGAGTTTTAGGACTTAGACAATATGTAGACCCTTATGAAAACCTGGTAAAAGTATAGAAAACATAGACAAAGTTGAGTCATTATTTGAGCTCATCAATTCTAATCATTGGCCAATTAAATTTGTTGCAACTTATCTTACAGTTTTTAAGAATCCTCCTTTTAAGTTTCAACTTACGTGGCTTTGGGTTTCTTATTTACATGATCTTGTGGACCAATGGTGGATTGATGGTGGTCCGGATTATGGCATTGCTATGTATTCCTTTGTTAAAAAACTGCAATATGTCAAATATCACCTTAAGAAATGAAATAGGTAGTGTTTTGGTAACCTTGAGGCTATGAAGAGGATCGCTCAAGAGCACCTTGATGTGATTACTTGCCAAATTTGGGATTATGGTTTTTCAGATGCTTTAGGACGAGTTGAATCTTAGGTTGTGAGAGAGGTAGAGGAATGGTAACTTTGTGAGGAGATTTTTTGAAGCAAAAGGCTTGAATTGATTGCCTTCGGGAAGGGGACAAGAATACTGCTTTCTTCCATCATTTTGTGTAGGCTTGTTGAAATAGGAGTTATGTTTCTTCTTTGGTTAATTATGAAGGTCTTCAGCTATCCTCTTTGTAGGCCTTGTCTTGGGAGGATAGGTAGTTTTATTTTGCTCTCTTTTATGAAGATTCTCCTCCTACAAAGGTTGAGGAAAATTGCATACTTGCTTGTATTCCCTCCCTAGTCATTAATGAGATGAATGATTCTCTCATTAGTCCAAGCTCTTTGTTTGAATTGGAAGAAGTTGTTTTTGAGATGAATAGGGGCAAAGCTCCAAGCCCAGATGGATTTCTAATAGAATTTTTTCAAGAATTATGGGATATTATTAATTTGGATTTGTTGGAGGTTGTTCGAGAATCTCTTTGTAGTAAACAAATGCTTCGGGCTTTGAACTCTAGTTTTCTTGTTCTCATTCCTAAAAAAGATGGTGTTGACCATCTGGATTTATTTAGGCCTGTTGTTCTCTGTAATATGGTGTACATAATCATTACTAAATTGATTGTAGAGAGGCTTGAAGTTTGTCTCCCTTCTTTGATCTCCAAGGAGCAAGGGGGTTTTGTGGCTGGTAGACAGATTTTGGATGCATTGTGGTTGCTTCTGAAGTTATTCACTCTATGGCGACTTTCAAGGAAAAGCATATGTTCATCAAATTGGATATGGCAAAAGCCTATGATAGGGTTAAGTGGGGTTTTTTTGCAAAAACTTATCCTAGCCTTTGGTTCTAGTTGAGAGTGGGTTAGTTGGACAACGAGTTGTGTTACCTCTTCATCTTTCTCTATTATTATAAATGGTGAACCTTTTGAGCTCTTTGGGGCTTCTAGGAGCCTTCTCCAAGGAGATCCTCTTGCCCCCTATTTGTTTATTATTATGGAAGAGGGTTTGGGTATAATTCTTAAGTCTTTGATTTCCTAGGGCATGATTCATGGTCGGAATTGGGGTAATGAATTGCCAAAGATTTCTCATCTTCAATTTGTTGATGACACTGCTCTTATAGGGATTGCTCATCTTTAGGAAGTTGAATCTTTTGGATAGGCTTTGGATACTTATCTTGCTGCCTCGAGCCAAAAATTCAATGAGCATAAGTCTTGTATATTCTTTTTTTAATACCCCTGAAGCTATTCAGAGGAGGTTTGCTTATATTTTGCGGTTTCAGATTGGGTCTCTTCCCTTTATCTATCCAGGTATTCATCTTACTATTGGTAGGCAACTCAAGGATTCTTGGCAAAACTTTATTGACAAGTTGCGTTGTAAGGTTACTCATTGGAATCATCGTTGGTTATCCACTTGCTAGAGTGACTCTTCTCCAATATGCCATTTAGACTCTTCCTATTTACAGGTGTTTTGTTCAGGTGTCTCCTATGTATTTCCTTAGGAAATTTTATGCTCTCTTGCGACAGTTGTAATTTCTAGATTGCTAAGTGGAGTTTAGTGAAGTGGTATTTTGTGTGTAGGCCAAGGAAGGAAGGGGGTCTTGGTCTTCGTTCTGCTATTTTGAATGGGCGGTCTTTAGATGCCAAGTTATATTGGCATTGGTGTACTAGTCAACATCAGATTTGGACTCATATTCTTACTCACAAGTATCTTAAAGGAGTGAACTTTTTGGATATTCCTCGCTACCCTTTGGAGGGAAAGGGCTCTATGATCTGGAATACTCTAAAAAGGGGGGCTCGATTAAAAATGGTAATTTTTGGATCTGTAATTTGGGCTCATAGGCTCTTTTTTGGTTGGATTCATGGGATGGTAATCCTCCTATCCTTATTTGTATCCGCACTTCCAATCACTTTGTGATATTTTTACTGAGGCTGGTTGGGATAAGGTTGTGCATTATAAGGTGGCTCATAATTTAGGACAGGCTACTGATTACAGAAGGAAGCACTATAGTGAATGACCGTCAAGTGGATCAGCAGAGGATAGGAAAGATTTGGCTCAAATTCTTGCTTCTCGTGAATGTAATGCCTTGGTTGGGCATGATGTTTTAGCTTGGGGTAGTAATTCATTTGGTAAGTTATCTAATTCCTCGGGGGTATGTGGAGCTTGATAGACAAATGTTCAGAGGCATGGAGGTACCTTGGTGGAAATAGGTGTGGAACAAATTCTCTTGGCCCAAGTGCAACTTTTTCTAATGGTTGGTGGTTCAAAATCATTGTCTTACTTGGGATAATTTGTGCAAATATGGGTTCCAGGGTCCCTTGATGTGTGTTTGTGTTGCAATTGTGAGGAGAGTGTTTGTCATCTATTCTTCCAATGTTCCTTCTAGGGATATCTGACACATTTGGTGGGGTGTTTGGAATCAGGATTTCTAGCATGTCTCTTCTTTGGTTGAATTTTTTGCTCACTGGGGCAAGGCCCCAGTTAAGACTTCTTTTCTTCAAATTGTTTGGTCTCTTGGTCCTACATTCCTTATTTGGCATATTTGGTTGGAGAGGAATCACATGATTTTTTAAGATATCAAGATGGTTGTCCATAATGTATGGTGAAAAATTCTTCGTTCTCTTGGTGAAACTGTTTCAACAAGGTGTGACATGGGTGAACATGTGGATCCAGGGGATGTTGTTTTTTGCAACCACCTCAATATTCCTCCTCAAGGAGATGTTTTGAGGTTTTTTGGATAGGTCATGCAAAATAGATGTCGACATCCTCTTCGAAAGTTGAATAGGGAGGGTCATTGGTGCCATCCTCCTCAGGTGAAAATCAACACTGATGGTTCTTCTCATGGAAATCCTGGTCATGTTGGTATTGGTGGAGTTGGGTGAGATAGTTCTAGTATTGTTCAGTTTATCTTTTCTATCTATAAGGGCCTATAGTCTAACAATTTGATGGAGGATCTTGCCATTCTTTATGTTATAAAGTGTAGTTGCGATCTTGTGTGGAGAAAGATCAGCTTTGAATATAATTCTTAGATGGTGGTGACTTTGTTGAATAGGAAGAGGTTAAATAATGTCCGCTAGCATTTAGATTTGGTTATTAAAAAGACTCTTCATTTGTATGTTTCCTTGGAATCTGCAACTTTCAGTCATATCCCTAGGGAATGGAATGGAGTTGTGGATTGTTTGGCCAAATGGGCCTTTGATCAAATTTATAATTGGAACATTGTGGATAGGGGTCAATTACCCTAGGAGATGTCTCAAAAGTTGGACCATCTGGTTGAGATTGACAAGGTTATTTAATGCTCGTGCTTTATATTTCTTTTGTGTTTGAATAAATTTTTACCCCTTTTTAGTTTTACTTAAGCTAAAATTAGGTGCTTTTTCATCTAGAATTTCCTTTTTTTCCTTTTCTAACACTAGTTCTACCATGTAGTTGAGCTTACTTTAGCTCCTACTTTGCATTGCTTTAGTTCTACTAGTTTCATCATTAGTATTTGCACCTAGGGTTTCATTCATCCTTTGTAAGGATTCATTCATTCATTGTAATTATATCTCCAATATTATGTTGTGCAATAATACATATTTTTTTGGTCGTTATAGGCCATGCAATCTTTGTTTGATCTCATTTGTGTGATAGGTGTTTTGCTTGCAAGTGAATCTTGGCTCCTGTGGTTGATCGTCAAATTCTACATGGAATCAGAGCACAATCTTTGCTCCTATAGGGGCCAAGGGACAACCTTGTCTTATAGATCTCTCCAGAATAAAAGAATCTAGGAGAGATCCATTAATCTTAATTTGTGTATTGGCATCTTTCAAGAGGGTCCCCACCATGTTACAAAAGTTTATAGGGAAACCAAATGCTTCTAGGATTGTCAAAAGAAAATCCAATTCCACCTATCATAAGCCTTCTCAAAGTTCAGTAGAAACATGGTAACACTATGGGTAGTCATGTTCACCTAGTTCATAGCTTCTCAACTAGTGACTAGGTTTTCCAATATGTATCTCCCTTTAACAAATCTAGTCTGAGTATAACTAACAAACTTGGGGAGGATTTCAACTAGATGGAGGGCCAACACTTTAACAAGTATTTTATAAGAAACATTAATGAGTGTAATTGGCCTCCAATTCTTTATAAGATTTATATCCCCATCTTTGGGAAGTAATTTGATAATGCCTTTATCAATTTTCCTTCCTTAAGAACATGTATTTGATGCTTCTTTATACACCATCAATAAATCTTCACTAATCCGCTCTAGATTTTGCTTGTAGAATTTCATTGGTAGCCCATCTAGGCTTGGAAATTTGTCATTGTTTGATACCTCGATAGCTCTCTGGGTATCTTCCAAGGTGATGGCCTTGTTTAGGATACTACAATCTTCCTTATCAATTTTTTAGGGATCAAGAATTTACCGGCTCTTGCTTCATGACCTTTAGTATTATTACTTGTGGTAGTAAACAAGTTTTTTGTAAAAGTGGATGAAGAGGTGTTTAATCTCTTCTTGATATTGAATTATTGTATCTTCATTCCATAGTTTGTCAATCTTCTCTTTGAATTATTTTTGCTCTCGAACCTTAAAGTAAAACTATTCATAAAGATGGCATAGTTACAACCATCATCCTTTAGCAGGTTAACATTAAGTATGAAATAATTATTCATTCAAGTTGGGAACCCTGGAATTACTACTATTCTTAATAATTGCAACCTGAATGGGATGATGATTTGATAAGATATATGGGGTCACCTTAACAGTAGTGCCATTCTTATCCTTCTTAAAGTTGAATTGCTCTTTGTTGGCATAAAATCTATCTAATTTGCAATAAATTCTATTCCTTCCCTACTGAGAGTTATACCATGTATACCAAATGGCTTTGTCTTCTTCTTTATTACCTTCTAAGTGATCAAATAGTTTTAATTTATCTTTCATACAAGACCAAATGTATTTCTCATTTCATCTCCATTCAAATCTATTTCCACCACATTTATCTTCTTAATGTTCTATCATGTTGAAATCTCCCCCAATTATTCAAGGGATGTCCAGGAGATTGTGTAACCACTTCCATAATTCTATCATGTTTTTTATATTCATTTGGAGCATATAGGGAGAAAACCCCAAATATGAACCGCTCTTTCTCAATTATGACCCATATAGTTGTATTACAAGGTGAAGATCCACTATCCAACACATAGTTATTCAAAATTTATTAGATAGCAAGATGGTGGACCCACCTTTCCCTCTATCATGATTAGTACAAAATTGTGAGGTATCTCTGCAAATGCATCTAAGATTGACATTAAGGGCAAACTAAGTAGCTTTAACCTCTTGGAGAAGGACAACATCTTTATCTTTAGTCCAGTTTAGGAATATTTTGACAACATATTTCCTATCAAGGAATTCTAATCCCCTTACATTCCAAGATGTGCTATTGAAGATCATGAGTAACATGTTGTGATGTGCCCGTAGATTTTATAAAGATATCAAAGCAAATAGGAAGACATTCTTCAATATCCTTCCTTCTATGTATGGGTGATGAAGATATCTTGGCCTTCAATTTCCTCTTTTGCCTTGTTACTACGAATTTGCCTACTCCAATACAGATAATCCTTTCTTCTCCACCAGGGATGGATTTAGCTTTAGGACCTCGCTTCATCTTAATCATCTCCACACTAGGCCTACTCTTATTGATTTGCACCGGATCCATGTTATGATCATATTTCTTGCTTGGGGTGGATTCCACTTGAGCCTTATTCTCATTCAAACCCTTTGGGCCAGGAATGACATAATTGTAGTTAGATTTAATATTGTAAACCGCTACATTTTTATTTGAGGGAGACTTTATTGACCTTTCTTCCTTGGATGCAATTGTAGGGCTCAAGGGAGTATTATCCCCCTTACCTCCAAATTTCAAACTATTAGGAGTCTGCAGAGCTTTAGAATGCTCAACCATGGAACTTTTATTCATAGTTTTATTATCGAAGTTACAATCCCCTTCCAACACACTAGACCTTTTATTAGTATCTAGTATTGTTAGGGCCATGAAACTATTGCAGGTTTTAACCCTTGTCTCAGTAATGTTGGTTAAGCAGTTGTGTTTTTGCATGCTCCTACTATTTTAAGCCTTGTTCTCAATCTCAAGAATAATATTCTTCATAATGGAGACAGTCTCAGAATTGGGTTCAATCTGCATAGAGTTGGGGTTTTCTCCTTCTATGCCACCAAAATTTGGGTTACCATTTTTATGTGCCACCTCTTTGTAATCGCCATATTTTCTAGTGGCAATACCCTCTCTAATCTCATCAACTTTTAACTATTGGGAATTTCTCTTCCTTTGCCTCATAGTCTTTTGCGTGTCTTTAGGACCAATGTATCCTTCCATGTGCATTTTTGGGGTAGTGACTTGTTAGACATGTTCAAGGATAACAAAGTAGGGGGACTCAGAATTAAAGGATTTACCCAACAAGGATTCGTGAAAGTTGTTTGGTGGAGGGACAAGAGGTTAGAACTTGGCAATGATAGGTTGACTTCCTTGGAAAGGGCTAGGCAAATAGTCTCTCTTAGAGAATCCAAGTTGGCCAACATACTCTTCTTGGAGGTGTCACTAATCACACCCTAATTAGGGTTATCTCCAAGAGCTGTTGTACTGCCCAAGGGTTTCTCTTTCTCCACAACTTAAGGGTTGCCATTATTTATATGGGGTATGTTAGATATTATAGGGAAATTCTTTTTGACACTCCTTTCCTTTTGGCATGGAAAGCAGACATTAATGCCTCCTAAAATCTCAATGCCATATGAGAATGTTTCATCTCCCATGTTAATCTCAACAAACTCTGGTATGTCGATACCCAAGTATAGGGAAACTAACATCCAAACATCTAAATGTGGGAGAGTCACCTTGGCCTCATCTTTTCTCAAAACATTTCCTAATGAAAAAATTATATGGGGCAAAATAGACCAAAGAAATGTTGGAACATTCTTTATGACAATCCACCTAGGGTACGAAAGTGCTAAGATTTCATTGTTAACAACCTCAAGAGTCCATTTTAGGGTTCAATATGTACAATTACCAATACTCCAATACATTTTAGCTATAACTAATTCTTGCATTCTGGATTCTTAAAAAAAAATAACAAAAAAACCTTTATGCATCATATGATAAAAAATAAAATTGAATACCTTGTAGCGTCCTAAAATTGCGACACTTGCAATTTCGACTGCATTTGGGTCTTCACGATGGCGATGCAACACGAAACCTGAATGGAGACCCCAAAACTTGTTCATGACATCAAAAACTGCATTTTTCAGCACCCTGGCCTGATCCTCCTTGCACCCTGTTGTCCCTGGAGGTGGGACCATGGCGCCCAGTGCCCTAGTCCTTCAGGACTAGGGCACCCAGCGCGCTGGTCCCCCAGGACCATGGCGCCCAGCGCCCTGGTCCCTGGCCCTATTTTGGGCCCGGTCTCTTTTGGGGCTTCGGGTCTTTAAGTTTGCAAATGGGAAAATAATGTTTCCTGGTCGGCCTAAGGTCGGGAAAATCAGTCTATCAGCCCTAATTGACAAGTATATAAACTACATTTCCTCTCCCATTTGAGGAGGTCGGAAAAGAGGAAGGACATATGTGTACAAGACGCGAAAGCGATATTCAAACATTCAAACATTCAAGCATTCAAGCATTCCTTCAAGCAATTGAGCATTCTAAGTCTCCATTCAAGGCTAAGTGTTGCATTCAAGACAAGGATTCAACCATTGAAGAGGAGATCACATACAACATACAACATACTACATACATTACACCTTCGAATGTAAGAATACAAACATTCTTACAACAAGGTATCAGTACTTGTTTACATTACAAACATTTACATTTACAACATTCTCATTTCTTGGTTAATTCCAAAACCGGGGTTTGACCTAAAGGCAAACCCCTCATCCCTAACCCCCCAATCGTCCTCTCTTTTCTATGTGTAGGTTGCAGGTACGCGGCTGTAATTGAAGATCTAGAATCCTTGTGCAGAGACGAACAGATCCCCCTTCGTTTCGCAGATTTTTCGGAGGACCGTGTGCACGCCGGGCGCCATCGTCCCGTCAACTTTCGCTCAAATTTGCAAAACAGCACCGTCTCGACATTTTACTGCTAATTCCAGGTCCGCAGCTTCATCCCATATCCCTATCTCTATTTATAAGCGAATCTTTCCTACTTTACATGCATTCCTAGTTCAATCTTTCTATCTACATTCTTTACAAAAGAGGGTATCCTTGATACCCTTGAAACTCATTTAGAATCCAATCTTACATTGTGTGGGATTGGATCTTGTGGGTTTCAACCCCTCTTTTGAATGTAAAGTCTCTCCTAAGTGAAAACCATCAACCCTAGTGACTCTCCCTTCTCTCTCCTTGGAGTTGGGGAGGGGAGAACGACTAGGGTTCGATTTTTCCGCTTTACATACCTATTTTTTTAAACCACACATTGTTAAACCATTCATCTAAGAATTTCCTAGCCGAGATTCTATTATTGTGAATCGCAACCAGGAAGATAGCAATGTTTTTTTATCTATTTTTCTTCTCATTTAGCACATTAGTCATATCAGGGTTCAGAAAGAGTGATAATTTCTCTGGGTGACCAGGAGGAGGCGTGCCTTGTCCTCTTCTCAAGTCGCCATCGCCTTTAGAATCAAATACAAAATTAGCCAAAAATTTCCCAGAGTAAGGAATAAGGGAAATGTTGGTCATTTTCTTAACTAGGGCATCCTTGAATGATTTTCCATTTGCAATATTATCCTTATTGGCTTCCATCACCCTAGGAATATTTCCCATCCATTAAGTAAGATCCTTAACTTCCAAACCAAAAGCATTAAATTGCTGGTGCGAGTCCAACCTAGGCCACCAAACCACTTAAATGTAACTAAAAAGATAGAAATTGAGCAAGCAATCACTAAAAAGGACAAAAATAACACAACACTAAGAATGGTTGCGAAGGGTTTGCTCCCGTGATGAACAACCAAACCTATGTGGTGAGTTGTAGCCTCCTCCACACCCACAATATGGCACGCCAAGTTGGCCATGACCCTCAGTTTCAACCCTCACTTGCTCCCTCAATTTAGTGTTAGATTTGAGTCATGTAAATAATTATTTTGTATCTAAACTTATAATTCATATAATTTGTATTTAAATTTAATCTATTTTCAAATTATGTAATTTTATCTTATTATGTAAAAAAGGAATAGTTATACCTTTAGTTTTTAGTTTTATTTTTTATTTTTTATTTTCACACAAATATTTCTATAAGTTTCTTCCTTTGCATTTATTTGAACATTTCTCTTTGTTTCTATTTACTTATTACATGCAACCTCTTAATTTTTTTATTGATAATGTATGCTTTTTATTAATCATAGATATAAAGGATTACATATAAATTCAAACGTATCTGTCCAATATCTACTCATTATGAAACAAAGACACACCCTACATGCCCACCACCTTCCTAGAACCCCTATACTATATATATTTTATCAGAACACAAAACATAGTTGTAAACTAATTTCGCCATTGACACCGTACCATGGGCCAAAATCGTCACCAAATACTATGAAATTGTACACAATATTGCCACCATACCCCCTACCCAAATTAAAAAAAGAGAAAATCTTCAAAAAACCCTACATAAATACAAAATTGTGGGCAAAAAACATTGAGGATAAACTGAAGACTAGCTCTATCCCCACTTTGACAGTATTCACTTGGAGCTTTGTAGCTTCAGCTTTCTTGGGCCACTATTCCAATAATATTTGGGGTTGAGGTGCGAGTCTTTATCACCTCGTTTCTTTTTCTCCTCTCAAACCCTCTATCACTCAATCTCCTTCTCCTACACAAATTATTTGAATCCCTCACATCCAGTTAGGGCCTCCTTTCATCATTCATATCTATTCTCACCATCCTTCAACATAATGAAGGACCTATAATCCTCACTCTCTTCATCAGTACAAATTCTTGCACTCACGCTCCTTTGTAGACATTTCCTAGGGATTGCTCTCGCAAGCAAAGATTTCAACCCAAAGAGATAAACCTTTGGTACACATGCTTGAAGCGCTCACTCAACCTCCTCCTTGGTGCCCACTTCCAAGCCTCATGAAACCACCATGGATACACCATCTACATTGGTGCAAAACCTGAATTCTAATTTCATATAATCTTCCCCCAACAATGAGTCCAGAATTTGGATAAAAATGGGCTCCTTGTGCATGAAGATGCCACACAATCGCTTCTTAGAAATCTTACCCTGAAAGACCAATTGTTGTTTTGATGATGAAAGAGTGAAATTTGTCTCCATATTCACCCTTCTGCACCGGCTCACCAACTCCTTAATGCCTTCACTTGCAATCTTTTCTTCCTTGCTCTGTAAAGGGGGACAACACAAGGCTTCCTTTTAATCCCTCACCGCCTATCCTAGCCACTAAAAAACATCATTCTTTCTGAAATGCTAGCTTAATTTCTTCTTCATATGCTATCTCAATCCCTTGAAAATCCTACCAAATCTCCTTATCTTGCATGATGTTTAATGTTGCTCTTGCCTTGGACAACATGTCCACAATGGTATTACCCTCTTATAGGGTATGAGAAATTCAATAGTTTTCAAATTCTTTTTTTCTTTTTTCTTTTTTCTTTTTTTTAATGAATTTATCTAATATCCATGAAGGCACCTTCCCTTTAATTATGACAATAATAATTATCAATGAATCCCTTTCAAGGTGCAACTTAGAAACAACAAGTCCTTTGGCCATCCTTACACCCCACAATGCCACTTGGACCTCAGCTTTGTTATTTGTCCCCATTGGAAGCCATCTCCCTAAGAATATCACCCTTCCAATTTCGAGCCACATATCCAGCCCTTGATGGGCCTAACTTCCCTTTTGATGCACCATCAGAATTTATTTTTACCCATCCCTGATCCGATTTCATCCATTCCACTTTGGTCTCATCCTGACACTTCAGATCAACCTTAGGAAGCCCATTAATAGGCCTATTACATATAAGATCTTGATATGTAGGCATGAACTCTTTTTTGTATTACCATATTATTAAATTGTAAGTACTATATTATAATATTCTTATTATTATTACATTATTATTTCATTACTCTATTAATTAATATATTCTAACTATTATTATGTTATTATTTCAGTATTCTTTAAATTTTGTTATTGTATTCTTTATACTATATTATTATTAATGTTAACTATAATGATAATTCTAACCTCAAATTGAACTATAATTCATTGCTCCAAAACCTAGATTTATGGATGTAATATTTTGTATACTTCTCTAGAGTGCTCCAACTCGACTTTCAAATGGCATATAATGTTTCTTCTATATTTTTGCCAATCTTCCCCATTCAAAATAATTTACTTGACTGAACTCATGAAATAATACATTTTAGGAACTATAACAATTTTAAACTAAGAACTGTACAACAAGCTAACACAATGGTGTCTAGGGGTAACAAAGCAAACATTTTAAAAAATTGAAATGAATATTAAAAATATTAATCAATGTGATAATTTTTTGAAAGTAAAATTGAAAAGAATTTTAATTAATAATTTTTTTATTTAATAAAATTTAAAATTAAGAAAATATTATATAATTTATTTTTTAAATTTTTTAATAAAATTGAAGTCCATATTATTATTTTATTATATCATAATATTATTAAATTTCAATACTATTATTAAAATATTTTATATACTATGATTGTACTTACATTATTACATTATAATTAATAATTATTATATTAATATTTTTAATTTTTTAATCTTATCATATTAGTAATGTAATATTAATCATATATATTTATATGAAACACTTATTTTAGAGAAATGGCGAGAAAACATAGAGGTGTGAAAGGGCAGGGGATTGTGAATAATCTACAAACAAACCCTAATAATGGGGAGAAAAGAGTGAAGGAGATCAAAATTGATTTATCAGAAATTGTTGACTAAGATATTCAAGCCTTCAGACATAATGCCATCATCGGGTAAATACTAGGGAAAAATAGATAAAGGATTGAAATTTATTTATGGATCAAAGAGAATTGGGGTAATGCCAAATATGTCTATTTCATGACAAAACAATTTTTTTATCGTGGAATTTGGTAACAAAGATGAAAGAAATGAAGTTTAGAAGGGAGGACCATGGATGCACAATGATTTGTATGTTTTCATCATGAAATGGATGACTAATTTTGATCCTATCTCATTGGACCTTGTGGAAAAGCTTGTATGGATTTGCTTATACAATTTTCCCTTTGAATTTTGGTGTGAAGATAGTTTAAAATCTATTGGGAACAATTTAGGACAAACCCTAAATATTGATATGGGTGATGATGATTTGATTTATTTCATTAGAATTTAGTTCATTTCCTTATCATGTTTATCCGATGAAATCAAACTAAAAACCTTTGTTGGGATATGGACCCAATCGATTGAGATTGAGAAGTATATGTTTTATTGTTTGCGATGTAGAAGAAGAAATCATGACGTGGATGATTTGGGTTCCTCCAGAAAAGGTCTAGATGCCCAAACATGAGAATTCAAAGAATACAGACAAAGACTGTGTATTGGAAGATGACTCAGTGTTACATGATCTACCTGAGCCAATGGTTCCCAACACAATTATTCAAGAGGCAGAACATTGTCAACTCCATATTGGGGTGGGGGTTGTGAATAATGAGCCAAGGATTATCTCGAAAAAAGAACGAGGACTTGAGGTTAAGTCTTGAAAAGAATGAAGAAATTATATCAAATGACTCAGTTGATCACATTTAAGCATCTACAACAAGTAGTGAGGATGAATTAGATATAACTAAGCCTAGGACAATCACTCAAATTGTTTCCAAAGCTCTAAAGGATGGACCCTCTAAACCTATGATGGGTAGGAAAACAAATAGCAAGAAGAGAACGAAAGATGAACTTCTTCTGAATCAATCATCCATCAAATCCTATTTATTGAGATCCAGGGGAGTAAAGCACTCCCTTGGAGGAAAATGGGGATTCTTACATGGAATATTAGGGGCTTAAATGCCCCTAACAAGCAGCATATGATCAAACACCAAATTGAAAGTCAATTGATCGACATCATATTGCTACGAGAGACAAAATTGTTAAAAGAGAATGTAGATGTGTTCGTAAAAAAATGCTATGGTTGGTATGGATTTACTCAGAAATTGGAAGGTGTGTCTGGAGGACCATGTGGTGGAAATCAAACAAGTTAAGTTTGTCCATATTGTTTGCCAATCAAAACTAGATAAAGTGCAAGGTGAAAAGCACAATCTCAAGTCTTAACTTCTTATTGTATAATATATATGGGCTTGTTAAAATGATAGAAAAATAAGGTCTATGGAGGATTTTGTATGTGGATTTTCAAAGTCACTAGAGGAAGACTATTTTGATGAGAGACTTTAATGCTATCCTTCATGCGAGTGAAAAAGTAGGTGGTTTGGAAAGAATGGCACAATCATAGGCGGATTTCTCCCAATTTATTTGCAACTGTGGACTATCATATATCATTCCTTTTAGTGGTAAATATAGTTGGACGAATTATAGATTGGTTTTCTTCAATATTGTGGAGAAGTTAGATCATTTCTTCGCTTCAAAAGATTGGCTGGATGATCCATTGTTTACTAGTTCCTCAAGATTAAGCCTATTCAAATTTTTGATCACTTCCCTGTGGACTTGAACATATTGGAGGAGTTGTGACCAATAAGGAGACAATTCAAGATTGAGAAAATGTGGCTCTGATGGCCAAGATTGATAAATCTTATTAAGGATTGGTGGATGGAATCTAGACACATCAAAGATACAAAGATGTCTGCATTCTGTAAATGACTACAATTACTCAAATAAAATATGAGGATATGGAACAAAACAATAATAATATCTTTGTTGAGAAGGAAAGAATTGGAGGAGAATTGGAAATTCTTAGTGATGAAGAACTTTAAAAAGGAATGACCCAAGAAGAGTTTCAAAAAGAGAAAGAATTAATGAAGGCACACGAAGAAGTATTGGCTAGAGAAGAGTGCTATTGGAGATCGAAATCCAGAGAATGTTGGCTCAAAGAAGGGGATTGTTATACAAAATTTATCATAGCTCCACAAAAATGAAACAATGTTGGAATAGGATAACATAAATATGTAGGGATGATGGTAGTGTTATCATGGATGAAGCAAACATTCAATCTAAAATGACTCATTTTTTCAGGAACCTTTTGGGTGGAGATGGGATGACAGAATCATTGAATAGTGGCTTCATAAATGATATTCATACGCTCATCTTGAGAGAGGATAATTTGATGTTGGTATCACCCGCATCCTTGGAAGAGGTCAAAGTGGAAACTTTCTAGTTAAATCTAGACAAGTCCCCTGGCCTGGATGGGTTTTCTTCCTTGATTTTTAAAAAGTGTTGGGGTTGCATGGGACATGACGTTTGGACCATAGTGGAAGAATCCATGAAGAAAGGAATAATGCTAAAATAAATTTGAACAATACAAATGTTGCCCTAATCCAAAAGAAGCAAGAGGTAGAAAATTTATCCTGACCTGTTTCATTATGTAATACTATTTATAAGATAGTTGCAAAACTCATGTCAAACAGATTGAAAGTGGTTCTCCCTAAGATTGTCTCACTAGAACAAAGTGGGTTTGTTCCAAGAAGGAATATAACTAATGACATAGTTATAGCGCATGAGATTCTACATTCCATTAAGAAAGAAAATATGAGAGAAATGATTTTGAAATTGGATGTGAAAAAATCCTATGATCATGTACAATGGAGATTTTTAATGCTAGTGATGAAAAAATTTGGATTTTGCACTTAATGGTTAAATTGGGTTTTTGGGTGAATCTCCACTCCAAGGTGCTATGTTTTAGTCAATAGGAAACCCTATGGTTTTTCTCAAGCTAGGGGTAGTCTCCACCAAGGGGTTCCACTCTCCCCCTTTGTGTTTGTTATTATGGTCGATGCTTTTGTAACATGCATTCACTATGCAACTTTAATAAACAACATTTCAACAATCAAAAAACTTGAATCAACTAACATCTTTTAAGAATGCAACATTGAAACTGAAGCCATTAATTTTTTTTTGAAAATTAGAAATTAACTAGGAAATAAGTAATGTAATATATATGCATAATTTCATCAATTTTAACAATAAAATGTGAGAAAGAAAGAGAGGTTTAGAGATTACAATTTTCTTGATACACATTCTAATCTTTAAATAGTCTTTTTTTTTGTTTGGGTGAGGGAAAGTATCATCAGGGTGTTTTTCTGCCCAACCACGAACTTACTAGTCCCCTGTGCCAATTCCAAACTGGAAAGGCTTGACCCTTCACAAGGAGTTTTAAGAAGCTAATTCAAATGCCATTTGAGACTAATGTTTATCCCTACACAACCCTAGTTGATCACACCCATAAGCAACTCCTAACTAGTATGACCTATGACTGGATTGCAAATTCATACTAGAAGAATTAACTGACACATACTTATTGTAGTGTCATCTTGTCTAAAGGTTTTACTTGTTTGCAACACGTTGATCCATGAAGTCATTAATCAACACCCTACTCAGTTTGAACCAAAACAAGAGGTAGAAATCCAAACCATCAAGATTGTCTCTTATGATACCTACATATTAACTCTATTTGAGGCTTACTAGGCTTACACACATGTTTCCAACTTGGAAGAGAACAAACTTGTAGTAATAAGCACCACTAGCTATTAATCCTAATTTATGAAACCCTTTTAATTTATTTTAATCTTCTTTGACGATGAAACCTTTTGGTTCCATACTTGAGCTCATGAGATAGCTAACTTTCTCTCTCTTGTTCACCAGGATGTGAACTCAATTTACCATTACTATAATATCATACAATTGTTATTTGTACCAAGACTCTCACAGGTCTGGAAATTTGCTAATTGCAGAAAATACAGAACTTCTGCGCTTATCCTTTCTAGGAAAACATACCCATATTCTGATTTCTAACTTCTAATTCCATGTTTTATTTTACTAACCATCTCAAATGATTATGCTAGATTCTAACTGAGTCTATGCTTCCAAGTCCAACTTGGTTAGCCACTCTAGCTTCCTATCTAGTCATAGCTTATTATTACAACAATGTAGCTTGTAATTTGTGTTTCAATCCTAGGATAGTTTTGAGTTTTTTAAATATATTTGATACCACTATACAATATCATAACATGGCTTTTGTCATTATTTCCATACACTTAAGCACACTTAAAGAATTAGGTACACAACCAGTAGTTTCAAAGGTAATTCTACCTTAACATCATAGTTCATTCTCTTCATGAACTTGATTGTAACTTGAACTCTTAATACATAGATTCTTTTCTCATAAACTTAATTAATGGATTACCACTTGTCTTTCATCTTGGTAACCAATTATAATACACATAATTTGAGTATAATCACTATTTCTCTACCGAGTATCATAGCTTATTTAGAAATGAAAGATTCAATCCGACCGATTTTAAGTATAAATTTTCCTCCTTTGGGTTCATTACTCCATGGCTTAGATTGTTATAAGGCCTTAACATGAAAAAAAAAACTAGACAAACATGGCTAGTAGCTCTCGTATTTGTGCTAAGCTTCTATGTTTTGCATGCATTATGTGAATACATGTTGTCACTATACTATCTAGGTGAACTATATGTTTATATATATACCAATCTGCATTTAAGTAGCACTATAGAACTTCCCTTGTCTATCTAACCTTCTTCACACTAAGGATTATTTAGCATTCTCCTCTGAAATGGGTTATTCACTAGTTTTATTCTGGCTTGGTTAACAGAGCTAGAAAAACTTCTCATTAATTCATTTTAAGAATAGAATATAATTAAAGATATGTCAGTAATGAATTGCGACTCTTGGCACTTCTGTGTAATTAATATTTCATAGTTCTCATTCTACGAATTTCACTAATTCTCGAGTTTCGTTTATGCTTTAAGCAACTATGCAAATATTCTTCTTGTTTGCAAATATGTAATTTGAATGAACCCCAACCAATAGGGTTTAGTTCAATTTCATTTCTTTATTTAGCTATGAGAAGCTATGGTTAATAGAGTATAAGAAATGCATTTCCCTTTTCTATTTACTAAAGTTTCTTATGAAAGCTTCAACTCAATAAGAAATATTTACTTGACTCAAAATTGTAATGGTGAAAAATTAGGGTTCCCAGCATAGAAGGAAGAAACTACTATTCGACTTAGAGACCACTACATTCAAAAGAGGGTTCCAATTTAATAGAATTAGTCACAAACCAACAAGGATTAGGATTGAGATTTTGATTGGATTGGGGTGTTTTGATGATGTGAATTAATAAACCCTCTTTGTAAGTTAAATTGTTGAAATCAGGGTAAAAATGTTGGAAATTGAAGTAGAAATGCATGGATATGAGCAATATAAGTAGATTTGGACCTATTCCGAGAAAGAGCTCCTAAAATCTTAGGACCGTGGTACCCATCGACTTGGTCCTTCGATCTTTTTGCACTCCATTAGGGAATCGATTCATCACTGTAAATAATGCTTATTTTGAAGATTGTAGCTCTGTACCTGTTTCTTGCACACATAATGTAAATAGAAATGAAAGATAATTGAACTGCAGTAATGTAAATGTTCTCCTTTTGAGGGACATGCTAAATAATGATTGAAACATAAATGTTGTACCTCCTTGTGAAGTTTTATTTGTCTCCACATGGAATTAGGGTTTCATGAATTCTTCAACAACATGGAACATGAATGTCAACTCCAATGCTTGAGTCTTAACCTTATTGTTGCTCCTATGCTTGAAGGAAGATTGATTACTTGCTTACTTGAATTTGAATGCTTCATTGCTTGATGTCAAATTGAATTTCACATGTGTGGATGATCAAATGGGAGGGGAAAGCCTCCTTTTATACTTGCCAAATGAAAAACATATTAATTTTCCAACATGAGTCGACACGGGGCTAGATTTCCCACTCAATTTTTGAAATGGCCAAGGGGCCCAAGACGAGGCCCTAACTGGGAGGACCAAGGCCTGGCTCCCTGATCGTATTGGGGACCAAGGTGTCATGCCTTGGTCCTACCCAATTTTGGGGCTAGTGCACTTGGGTCTTGGATGATGCACGTGGTCATTATGAAGTCATATTTGCATGATATAAGCAGAATCAGGTCCTCATCAAGACTAGGGGTGCAAATGCTAAGGTCAGGACCCAAACACAGACAAAATTGTAAGGGAGTACAATTTAGGATGCTACAAAAATAAAGTGGGGTTTCTTTACTTCCATAATTATTCTTTCTTTTGCCAACTGAGTATTGGAGAAGTTAAATCGTATTTCATTCTTCTCCTATAAAATTAACTCACTTTTTAAGATTCTCAAATTTGAAGGTAAAAATACGTATTGCATTCTTCTTTTATTAGCTAAGCTTTCTCTACAATTTACATGTACTAGCTCAAGATTGGGTACAATACCTGGTTTCAGCAGCAAAAGATATGAGTCGATGTGGCTTCCTTTGCTGAGAATTCCCACACCCATGATGCTTTTCCAAGCTTCCAAGAGTGGCTTATATAGTAGCGCTGCTAACCCAAGAGATTCCAACTCATGTAGCAGAGCAAACAATACCAAACACTATGTATGTTTTCCAGTATATAGTTCGAATATTTTTCTTTTGAAAAAGATTACCTAGCCATAATAATAATCTCCTTATAGATACCGAAAGACTTTATAAAATATCGCCCAAAGAAATGGTTGGATTCATCTTTGTTAATTCCAATTTCAATTCCAATTTTATTTGATTTCATTCGAATTTGACAAGCATGCCTCAATCTCTGCCCACCCACATGTCATTACACAGTTCGAACTTAGCTTCGAATACTACTTAGCTTATGAGGTTCCTTCTTAAACCAACTCATTGTTTATATATATGCAAAGCGGTGTTTAATACAAGTAATCATGAATAAGGCACACATAAAACCATACCAAGGATTGGTAATAATGATTTTAAAATAAGCTTTATGTTGCATGTATATGTATGTATCTCTCAATGTCTTGCGCACACACACACACACATGTACATGTATATGTATATGCATATGTATATGTATATACATACATACACACATATATACATATATATGTATGTATGTATGCATGTACATGCATATATATGTACATACATACATACATACATACATGCATGCATGCATATGTATGTATGCGTGTATGTATGTATTGTAATGGTGCCAAAGTGACTTTGCAAAGGGAATAACTATGATATACACACACACATAGTTCTTCCCTTTGCAGGGTCACTTTTGCACCATTACAATACACACATACATACATACATATGTATATATGTATATGTATGTATACATATCATATATGTGTGTGTACATATGTATGTATGTATGTGTATGCATATATGTATGCATTTATAGATATACATATATACATTATATATGTATATGTATACACATATAAATATACATATATATGTACATATACATATATGTATATGTATTACATATACATATATAATGTATATATGTATATCTATACATACACACACACACACACACATATGCATATGCATATGCATACATATAGATGTATTTATGTATGTATGTGTGTATGTATGTATTGTAATGGTGCAAAAGTGACCCTGCAAAGGGAAGAACTATGTTCCCTTGAGAGCAAATTTCACAACATACATTCAAATATCTCCAACTAGTCAAATTAGTGAAGATATCTAATTAGAAAAATTGAAAGAGCAAACATAGAGAGTATTCGGTCTAAGTCAAAGTGTCTTGGTCAAGGACGCCAATGCGGTGTGCAGATGTTTGCATTGTAGTCTCATACTCCGTGTTCTTTAGATAAAATGCAAAACC
This sequence comes from Cryptomeria japonica, assembly GCF_030272615.1. Lineage (NCBI taxonomy): Eukaryota > Viridiplantae > Streptophyta > Pinopsida > Cupressales > Cupressaceae > Cryptomeria > Cryptomeria japonica. The sequence continues at coordinate 18,195,122 of NC_081410.1, forward strand.
TAGAAGCTAGAAACGTGATAATGAATAGTTCAGATAATAAATATAAATAGAAATGAATATGAATAAAATAAATAAAGCAAAAGCAAAAGCAAACTCTCGTACGTTTGAATGCCTTTAATAAACTTGCACACATGAAGAAGAGGAAAAATGTTGGGGGTTGTGTTTAGAGGCCTGCCTCAGTCAGACCCTTATTTTGGTGTTTCCACCTCCACAGACAACCCAGATAGATAGATAGATAGATCAAGAGATAAATAACTGGAATGATAAAATGACCAAATAGATAGGGGATGTGATAAATCCAATTATGCTCAAAGACGAGATAGATAGAATGATAGAAAGATATTACCAAAGAGGCTTGAGGAAGCCAAGAGAGTTGCAAAAGATTATTGTGAGAGTTTAAGAGTGCTATATCAAATTAGAGACTGTTGTAGCGAGAGAGAGAGAGAGAGAGAGAGAGAGAGAGAGAGAGAGAGAGAGAGAGAGAGAGAGAGAGAGAGAGAGCCAAGAGAACCAGAGAGATTCAAAGAAGAAAAAAGGTGGATTTAAAATGAGAGAATAAGAGGGAAAGAAGAGGTTGGCAAGTCGTTTAGAAGATTTTGAGCCGTTTCCACCGACCAAGATAGGTGACAAGTGAAAAAACACGCAAAATCGACATTTGAACGTTAAGATGTCGTGGGATGAATGCACGACGCACATATGTCTACCCAACGTGCTAGTTTCCAGACAAATAACACTCAAAAATGACAAGTGGCAAGAGCAACACACGGCTAACATGAAATAGAAGTTGAAGGATAGCTGCTGAAAGGTGTCTTGAGCATTTAGAGAGAGAAAAAGCTAATGCAAGGGCTGAAATCAGCCTACCCAAATGCTAGGGGAATGGATACTAATGTGGTTGCAAAAGTGTAGTTGGAATTACAAAGGGGTATGCAATTTTCAACCCTACATATTTATATATATGTGTGTATACATGTACACACACACACACATATCTAAATCGAGTAGCTATAGAAGATCCATAACGAGATTGAGACTTGAGCGCAAAGGCAAGTTGAGATTCTCCAGTTGCACACACACACACACACATAGATTGAGACCCGAGCGCAAAGGCAGTTTGAGATTCTCTAGTTATACACATGCATACATGTGTGCATACATACATATGTATATGTATGTATGTATATACACATATACATATGTATATACACATACATATATGTATGTATATACATATACATATGTATATGTGTATATATACATATGTATATGTGTGTGTATATATATATATGTATATATGTATATATATATGTATATATGTATATATATATATGTATATATGTATATATATATATATATATGTATATATATATGTATATGTATATATATATGTATATGTGTATATATATATGTATATGTGTATATATATATGTATATGTGTATATATATATGTATATGTGTATATATATCTATATATGTATATATACATACATACACACACACAGAGATATATATATATATATATATATAGAGAGAGAGAGAGAGAGAGAGAGAGATGACTCAATGATGAACAATAAGTACCAAACCGGTACTGAAAGGGGGGGGTGAATCAGTATAGTCACAAAACTTTTCCCACACTGGTTTGACTACAAACACTGCAAATGTCTGATAGACAGTAACATCGGTTTGAAACAGAGTGCAACTGATAAAGCTAAGAATGACTGTGACAAGCATTAACCGGTTAATCACTTAGCTTTCCACTTAACTTAATACTACACTTCCATTTCACCCTTATGCATGAATAGGTAATCTATCATCAGAAATATAATAACAGCTAGCTCAACATGATTTACCTTCAGACACAAATCACTTAAATCATCACATGAAAAATACTAAACATGACACACAGATTTTTCATGTGGAAACCTAACTGGGAAAAACCACGGCGGGGATGAATACCTACAAGCTGCTTTTGAACTCTTTAGAAGTCCGCTCTGTTAGGAGCCTAGTTCGGTTAAAGACTGTTACAATAGGTTTTGCTAGGAACCGATCCTATTAGAGATCACCCGGTTAAGGGTTAAACCCTGTTAGAGGTTACCTTGTTAGAGGATTTCAAGAACTCAATGAGTTTGAGTCACCCTGTTAAAGGGTTTACAGCAAGCTGGTTAAAGCTACCCGGTTAAGGGATTTTCCAACTATTGAAGTGGTTAAAGATCAACAGGTCTTACAATGATTTGATAATAGCTCTCAATGCCTAATGTAGATCTGCTTAAGTTCCTTCCTTCTGCACACACACTATGCAGGAATCAATCCTCTTATCTCATCTGGTCTGGCAAGAATCACGTATCTCTGTACTTAGATACACACACACAATTTGCCAACAACCTTAGTATGAAGCACAACATCGACCTTATAGGAAACAGGTAGGTCGGTAGCATAAACCCTAAACCCTAAACATTTAGGTTAAGCAATTTAGGTGGTTCAATCCTAGTGATTGAACACTTTGCATTTGAATACAACGGTCTTGAATAGATCTCAAGATATTCTCCATCGTTTGTTCTTCACCGTTTCATGGAGGTGATAACCCATCACACGTTCTCCACTGTTTACAGGGACTTCGCACATTCCCGAGGCAGATAGGATCAATCTCCTTCATGCAAGATCCTTCACGCGCACAAGGTTGACATGGCAACATGATCTGATCTTGATTACAATGCTAGCTCATCACACAATGTCATCAGTTGAATCACACAGGCTTGGAACACTTCAACCTGAAACTCTTAAGCTAAGACTAAAAACCGATAGTCATACCATATTAAGCCTTACTAGAAAACATGCCATATGTCGGTTCACATTCCATCATACCAGTTCACTTGGACAAACATACCGCTTCACCTATTGCTCATATACCGGTTTATACCTCTATACTGGTTCTCTTTGCTAGCTGCTTAGCTTCAATATACCTATACACTCCTTTGCACATATACCGGTTCACCACATTATACCGATTCACTTTTCAGCATATTGTCGGTTTACTCTCCTGTATATTGAGATCAATGACAACATAATATCATCATGTCAACATACTCTGCACAAATGCCAACAATCTCCCCCTTTGGCATTGATGGCAATATATAAAGATATTACCTAGAATCACATCCGCTGCTGCAAATATCTTCTTCGCTTCACATCTTCTCCCCCTTTGACAACAATGCCAAAGTGGAGGCACAAGTTTTCCTGTTCCACTATGCTGCTCCCCCTGAGGAGTAGCATCCATCAACACATCAATCTTGAAAAAATATTGGACACTACAATACTTGACTGATGTGGAGCACATACTTTCAATTCACCTCTTGAAGGGGCAACACCCCTAATTCACCTCTCAAATTGGTAAATATAGCCTTTGGTAGAGGCTTGGTGAATATGTCTGCTAACTGCTCCTTACTGGAAACATGTTCCAACACAACCTCCTTGTTCTGAACCTTCTCCCTCAAGAAATGATACTTGAGCTCAAAGTGCTTGGTTCTAGCATGCAAAACTGGATTCTTGGAAATGTTAATTGCAATTGTATTGTCACAAAATATGCTTACCGGTTCAGATATAGGAACTTTGAAGCCATTTAATACATGCTTCATCCAAATGGTCTGGGTGCAGTTCATAAAAGCTGCAACATACTCTACATCTACTGTAGACTGAGAGATACCACTCTGCTTTTTACTCATCCATGAGACCAGTCTACCACCAAGGAAGAATGCACCACTGGTTGTACTCTTCCGGTCATCTACATTACCAACCCAATCAGCATCTGTGAACACTTTCAGGCTGAAATCATAATTGTATGGATGCCATAACCCATAGTCAATTGTTCCCTTTAGATATCTAAGAATCCGCTTGACTGCTACCAAGTGGGAGTCTCTTGGGCTTTGTTGAAACTGAGTAGTAATACCCACTGCATGTGCAATGTTCGGTCTGCTATGCACTACATAATGCAACTTACCAATTATTGATCGATAATCCTTCTCATTTACCAATGCCGAGTCATCTTCTTTTGATAATTTACAACCGGTCACCATTGGTGTACCAACCAGTTTACTGTTTTCCATGCCAAAGGTCTTCAACACCTCTTTGACATACTTGGACTAAGTAATTAAGATTCCTTCTTTCATTTGCTGAATCTGCAGTCCAATGAAGAACTTAATTTCCCCTATGAGTGATATCTCAAACTCCTTTTTCATCTCATCTGCAAAATCATGACTCATCTTGTCATCTCCTCCAAAGATGATGTCATCAACAAATACTTCACAGATTAGAATTTGATTTCCTTCTGATTTCAAATAGATATTGTTATCTTCACTTGTTTTTTCAAATCTAATCTTCACAAGATGGGAGTTCAAGCGTTCATACCATGCTCTAGGTGTCTGCTTTAGTCCATACAAGGCTTTATGTAGCCTACACACCATGTCACTGTCTTCTGATAGGGCAAACCCATCTGGTTGTTCTATGTACACCTCCTCTTCAAGTATTCCATTTAGGAATGCAGATTTTACATCCATTTGATATACCTTGAATCCTTTAAAAGCAGCATATGCAAAAAGCATACGCACTCCTTCCAATCTTGCTATTGGAGCAAATGTTTCTCCATTTCTTGGATGTATCCTTTACACACTAGTCTGGCTTTGTTCCTTACCACTGTGTCATCCTCATTTAGCTTGTTTCTGAAAACCCATTTGGTTCCAATGACATTTTTATGCTCTGGTCTGGGTACCAAAGACCATGTACCATTCTTCTCTATCCGATCAAGTTCCTCCTCCATTGCCTTGATCTAGTCTTCATCTTTATGTGCCTCTTTGAATGATTTAGGATCAAATTCAGAGATCATACATGAGCTTTCTCTGACCTTTCTTCTTGTAAGAATTCCTGCATCTTTGTCTCCTATGATCTACTTTGGATCATGATTGAGTTTGACATACTTAGGTATGTTCTTAATAGATTCTTCTTGCTTTTCTTCTTCATCCTCATCTTCGTCAGCATCAACATCCACCAGTGTAGGAACACAAATACTGGTACTAGGCTGATTTGCAACCGGTTCCCAGAAGCTTACTACCGGTTCATCTCCTGCTTACTCACTACCGGTTTCCTCAGGTTTCCCAAAGTTTTCATCAACTCTAACATTGATGCTTTCAACAATTCTATGAGTCCTATTGTTGAAGCTTTACTCTTGGTGGAATATCCTAGAATATTCCTTCATCACATTTTGCATCGAACTTGCTCTGATGTTCACTCCTCTTGATATAACATTTGCTACAAAACCTTCTAAAGTAGCTTACCACTGGTGTCTTACCGGTCCACTACTCATAAGGAGTCTTATCCTTTCCCTTTTTGATGAGTACCCGGTTCATTGTGTAGACTGCAGTGCTCACTGCTTCTCTCCAAAAGGTGTGAGCAACTTTTCCTTGGATCAACATTGTTCTAGCCGCTTCAACCACAGTCCAATTATTTCTCTCTGCTAAGTCATTCTGTCGTGGAGTCTGGGGGGCAGACAGTTGCCTCTTGATGCCATTCTCTTCATAGTATTTGTTGAATTCACCGGAAGTGAATTCCCCTCCTTGATCAGTTCTAAGGCATTTGATTCTTCTACCACTTTTCTTTTCTACTAGTGCTCTGAAAGCTTTGAACTTTCCAAAGGCTTCAGACTTGTCCTTCGAGAATGTGACCCACATCATTCTTGAGCAATCATCTATAAGAATCATAAAATACCTATCTCCCTGCACACTCCTAGTTTTCATAGGACCACACAAATCAGTATGCACAAGATCAAGTAAGTTGTTAGCTGTGAAAGATTTACCTTTGAAGGTTGAGGAAGACATTTTCCCTAGTTGACATTCTCTGCACAAAGGATTTTCTGGTTTGCTCAGCATCGATAGTCCTCTAACTGCCTTGATCTTACTGGCCTTCACAATGTTATCAAAGTTTACATGGCAGAGTCTCCTATGCCATATCCAGCTATCATCAAACTTGGCCATAAGACATGTACTTATATTTGCATTTAGCTGAAACAAGTTACCTTTGGTCTACATACCGGTGGCCATCAAATCACCATTCTTTCCTTTGATTTTGCACACTCCATTTTTTAATTCTAGAGTGAGTCCACGATCATTCAGCTGGGCAACACTCAATAGATTGTGTCCGAGACCTTCCACCCAATACACATTGTCAGCACTGCTCTTTCCATTCAGAGAGATGGACCCTCTTCCTCTGACCATACAAGGTGCATCATTACCAAAGCGAACCACACCACCGTCATATTCTTCCAAAGATAGAAATTTGTTCTGGTCGCCAGTCATATGATGAGAACAACCATTGTCAATAATCCACTCATTTGAATGATCAAAGTGGGAGACAAGAGCCTTCTTGTCTGGCACATCTTCCTTTACTGCAAAAAACACAATATCTTCATTCTCTTCGTCTTCCGATTCCTCATCTGTGAAACCTTTATCAACTGCAATAAAACAATTTCTTCGGTTTCCTCCTTTTAATTTCTTGAACCTTTCCGGTTTGTCCTTCTTGTCACCATTAGGAAAGTTTATAGCAATATGTCCTATCCAGTTACAAGAAAAACATTTTAAAGGGAGCTTACCTCTGTATTTACCAGTTCCTTTAGGAATTTTCCTGACAAGAAGAGCTTCAAATTCCATCAGGATCACCTCATCATCCATTTCTCTGCTCTGTCTTGGTTCACCACTGGTGCTTGCTTCTTTTCCTTTTCTAGATGGTACAACAGAAGCTCTAAAAGTTGATTCAGTATTTTGAACACTACCATCAGAACTATTTAGCTCATAGGCTATCAACTTTGCAATGATGGAGTCTAGTGATACCTTAGTCTTGTCTATTGATCTCAACTCCTAAATAGCAGCAACCCTTATTGCATAGACCAGTAATAAGGATCTCAAAACTTTGCTTACCACCATGGAATCTTCCATTTTACCTCCTGCACGCTTGATATCTCCAACAACAATTTTGATTCTTATTCCATATTGTTGAATGGTCTCACCTTCAACCATTCGCATGTCTTCAAACTTTCCTCTAAGGCTTTCTTCCTTAGCTTGTTTTACATGCTCATCACTGCCATAATATTCTCAAGAGTGTCCCATACTTCTTTGGGATTATCTTTATCCTGGACATCAATAAACTCAATGTCAGATAAGCTGTTGATTAGGGCTTCCATGACTTGCCCATTCTCTTGTATTTCTCTCTTTTGATCATCAGTGAGAGTACCGATAGGAATAACAAAAGCATTCTCAACATAGCTCTAGTGTTGAGCACCCATGCTTCTAATGTAAATCTTCATTCTGTCCTTCCATATTTTGAAGTTATCTTTGTTGAACTTTGGACCTTCCCTCTTCATCATTACAATAGGATCTTTCCCTCGAGTGGTTAAGCTTACAACACAGAGGACCTGGAGGACGCTCTGATACCAATTGATGACTCAATGATGAACAATAAGTACCAAACCGATACTAAAAGGGGGGGGGTGAATTAGTACAGTCACAAAACTTTTCCCGCATCGGTTTGACTGCAAACACTGCAAATATCTGACAAAAAATAACATCGGTCTGAAACAGATTACAACCGGTAAAGCTAAGAATGACTGTAACAAGCATTAATCGATTAATCACTTAGCTTTCCACTTAACTTAATACTACACTTCCATTTCACCCTTATGCATGAATAGGTAATCTATCATCAGAAATATAATAACAGCCAGCTCAGCATGATTTACCTTCAGACACAAATCACTTAAATCATCACATGAAAAATACTAAACATGACACACATATTTTTCACGTGGAAACCCAACTGGGAAAAACCACGGTGGGGATGAACACCCACAAGCTGCTTTTGAACTCTTTAGAAGTCCGCTCTGTTAGGAGCCTAGTACAATTAAAGACTATTACAATAGATTCTGCTAGGAACTGATCCTGTTAGAGATCGCCCGGTTAATGGATGGCTAAATACCCAGTTAAGGGTTAAACCCTGTTAGAGGTTACCATGTTAGAGGATTTCAAGAACTCAATGAGTTTGAGTCACCCTATTAAAGGATTTACAACAAGCTAGTTAAAGCTACCCAGTTAAGGGATTTTCCAACTGTTAAAGTGGTTAAAGATCAACAGATATTACAATGATCTGATAATAGCTCTCAATGCCTAATGTAGATCTGCTTAAGTTCCTTCCTTCTGCACACACACTATGCAGGAATCAATCCTCTTATCTCATATGGTCTGGCAAGAATCACGTATCTCTGTACTTAGATACACACACACAATTTGCCAACAACCTCAGTATGAAACACAACATCGACCTTATAGGAAACAGGTAGGTTGGTAGCATAAACCCTAAACCCCAAACATTTAGGTTAAGCAATTTAGGTGGTTCAATCCTGGCCATTGAACACTTTGCATTTGAATACAATGGTCTTGAACATATCTCAATATATTCTCCATTGTTTGTTCTTCACTGTTTCATGGAGGCGATAACCCATCACGCGTTCTCCACCATTTACAGGGACTTAGCACATTCCCAAGGCAGATAGGATCAATCTCCTTCATGCAAGATCCTTCACGCACACAAGGCTGACGTGGCAACATGATCTGATCTTGATTACAATGCTAGCTCATCACACAATGTCATCGGTTGAATCACACGGGCTTGGAACACTTCAACCGGAAACCCTTAAGCTAAGACTACCAACCGGTAGTCGTACCATATTAAGCCTTACTAGAAAACATGCCATATGCCGGTTCACATTCCATCATACCAGTTCACTTGGACAAACATACCGCTTCACCTATTGCTCATATACCGGTTTATACCGCTATACCGATTCTCTTTGCCAGCTGCTTAGCTTCAATATACCTATACACTCCTTTGCACATATACCGGTTCACTTTTCAGCATATTGTCAGTTCACTCTCCTGTATATTGACATCAATGACAACATAATATCATCATGTCAACATACTCTGCACACATGCCAACATACATATCTATATGTATATATATACATATATACACACACATATATATACAAACACATATCTATATGTGTGTGTGTGTGTTTGTATTTATATATATGTGTGTATATATATACACACATATAGATATGTATATATATACACATATACATATACATATACATATACACACACACATATACACATATATACACATATATAAACATACACACACACACACATCATATTATATATGTATATGTGTGTGTGTGTGTATGTGTATATGTATATTATATATGTGCATATGTATGTATGTATGTACACGCACATGTGCATGAATTGATTTTTTTAAAAATAATTAATAAATAATTATCATCAAGAAGTTCCATAGCTATAGGAACGTAAAGAGTAAAGATTAGGATCTCAAAATGGTTTGGTCACAAGAAAAGAATACTAACTCCAAGACTAGGATGGTAAAAACCCTAACCATCTACACTGACCAAATAGGGTTACCTAGCTCACATTGGCTGACGATAACAAGGTTAACGTAACTCAACATGTCTCAACTTATAGATAGGATTATAGATGCCATTAATTCCTTCTTTTGTTACCTCCTGACCTGATGATACTTCCCCTCCCTTCTCGAAGGATGACGATCTCCTACACACACTAGGTCAAATTCAAATAGTTAGTCTGAAATCTTGACATATATTTGTCATTGCATTTATTGATAACAAAAGTAATCATCTCATATTCCATGATGATTGAAACTAAATCATTAACATAAGTTTGTGAATTACTAGTCCACAATACTAATCAACAAGTATCAATGCATAAAATAACATCTAAATATCCAGGGCATAAGTGGGATGTAACAACTTTGAGTAGGAGGATTACCACTCTGTCTCGTTCTGGAAGTTGGTCTAATATTAAGGCGGTACATGACATTCTTTCTTTCTCTAATCAACTTTTTGCCGATGATACCATTCTATATGGATAAGCGTCACTTGATGAAGCTACTGTCATTGAGAAGGTTTTGGATAATTATTGTGTGGTCTTAGGACAACAAATCAATAAGGAAAAATTGAGAATTTTTTTTTTTCAACATTGGTTAGAATGCACAAAGGCAGATAGACTTAATTTTGGTGTTCAAGGTGGATAAATTCTTGGCTACATATCTAGGTGTGCCTCTCTTCTGTGGGCGATAAAAAATAAATCATAGAAAGACACCATGGAGAAATACGACAAAAAGACTGAATGTTGGAAGAGGCAATGACTCACAATGGCAAGACGAATCACAATGATTAAATCAGTGTTAGTTGTTTTTCATATATATGCTACCAACTATGGAAATTACAAGAAAATGTGCTTAGGATATCACATGTTAGTTCAAAAGATTCTTATGGGATGGGGCTAATGACTAACACAAAATCCCTTTGTTGGCTTGTGACACAGTTAAATGACCAAAGGAGGCGAGAGGGATTGGAATCAAAGATGTAATGACACAAAATAGAGTTTTGCTTGCATGATGATTGAAGTAATTTGCTACTCCATGGTGTATAGATCTTGAAAAATGCTTGAAGAATATGGTGGGATGAAATGTCGCCTTGATGCTCAATGAATGTTTGATGACTTATGGACTGTGGATGTCTCGTGATAATGAAAATGAATTAGAAGAATGCTCTTATATAGGGTTCTCAAGGTATTTCCCCGATTAGGTTGACCTCCAACAATTAAATTGAGACATCGTGATCCAAAACCAACGAACAAGAAACGTGAACTGACCTATTCAAAATTGAGCCTAGTTTAGGAAGGCAAGGGTGCTCCAAGCACCACTTTCCTAGGACAATGATGTCCCTGGTGCCATTGTTCACCCAAAACCAAGTGAACAAGCCAGAGATGGTGTGCATGTAGCCTAATATAGAGGTTTGAGCCACAATGTGAACAAATGACATCAATTTTGATGTGAAAAGGTCTAAAATAGGCTTGGATGAGAGCTAAAACAGATCACACTAAGGTAGGGGCACAAAAAGTGGTATAAATTGTATAGGGTTACAATATGCGGCACTATAATTTGACAAAGAAAAATAATTATTATGCAAAGGAAAAGAACAAGTTCTAAAATTATAGCAAGTGAAATATGATAAAAATTCAAACATTAGATTAGAAAGCAATAATTCTTTTAAGGGTAATAAAATATATTAAATATCAATATGTATGATTTATTGTAATAAAATAAATGTGGAAGACCACACAAAATTATCTTCCAATCTTACATTGCATGGAAACATTAATACACGGAAGAAAAAAAATGAATGCATGAAAATATAAATTGTATAAAAAAATATTTTTCATGAATCCAAAAGCATGCATGCATGAAAAACAACTTATACATTGAAAAGTAATGCACACATGAAAGAAACATGGTTAGTTTTTTATCTTTAAATCTCACACGTGGTAATTTTTAAGGACATGCATGCTCTTCTAGAATTATGCAATTAATCCATAAAATTGCACAAAAAATGCAATGCATGGAAGATAAAACATGGATGCGTGAAAATATACATTATGTGTGATTTTTTTTTCATGGATGTAAAATCATGTATCCATGAAAAAAAAACTCATACATGAAAATTCAATGCATGCATGCAAAAATAATATATACATGAAGAAATCATGAACGCATGAAAATTGAAGTTAAATAATATATGAAAATATTTTACCATGTGGTGTTTAATGCAGTGTTAAATATGCTTAATGCAATTTAACAATTATCTTTAAATTGATATCTCATAGTGTATTTTACATTTTTTTAAATATAGGTTATGGTTTGGGTTCAATTAGGGTTTAGGTTAAGGTTAGTTTAGGGTTAGGAATCAATTACAGTCAGGGTTAAGATAAGGCTTAGTGTTATATTACAATACAATTAGTGTTATAATTTAACTAAGGATAGGGTTTAATTAGGGGGTTAGGTTGAATCATGGTTATAGTCACCCGATAAAGCTTAGGGTCAGGCTTAGTTTTGGGATTCAAATATGATTACACATTATTACTAAAAATAGAAATTAAAACTCAACTCTAATTCTGTCTTTAGCCCCAAGTCTAACCCTAATCTTATTTTTTCTCTAACGCCAACTCTAATCCTAACCCTAACTCTAATTATAATTCTAACCCTAACTCTAACTCCAACCTTAACCTTAACCCTAATCCAAGTCTTTACTCCAACTCTAACCCTAACCCTATTTCCATCTCTAATCCTAATGCTAATCCTACTCCTAATCCCAACCCTAATCATAATCTCAACTCTAATTCTAATTCTAACTTTAACCTTGTCCCTAACTTAATTAGGGTTAGGGTTCAATTAGTATTAAAGCTAGGGTTGTTATTAGAGTTAAGGTTAGTGTTACATTTAATAAAGATTTGTATTGGGGTTAGAATTAGTGTTAATTAAATGTGAATTAGGGTATAATTAAGTTTAGGACTAGAGTTCAATTAGGGTTACAATTCTAAGAGCACTCTGACCATAACACTATTTTTATATGTAAACCTCACTCTAATCCTAACCCTTACCTAACCCTACCCCTAATCGTTATCCTAATCACAACCCCAAATCTAATCCTAACCTTAACTCTAATTGTATCCCAAAGCCTAATTCTAACCCTAACCTTTTTTCTATCTCGAACCCTAAACCTAACCCTTACTCTAAGCCTAACTCTAATCCTAAGCCTAACCATAATTGTAATCCTAACTCTAATTCTAACCCTAACCCTAAATTTATCCCCAACCTCAACACTTACTCTAACCATAATGCTTTCTTTAAACCTTACCTAAACCCTTACCCTAACCTTAACCCTAATTGTAACCATAACCCTAACTCTAACACCAAGACTAACACTAACCCCAACTATAATGATCACAAGATTATAATTATGGTTACGGTTAGAATTATAATTCAAGTTATGGTTAGGATTTCAATTAGTGATAGGGTTAGGATTAGGGTTAAATTAGGGTTAGGTTTCAATTAGAGTGGTATTAGGGTTAGGTTTAGAAGTAGAATTAGTGTTAGGGTTAGTAAAATATAACTAGAGTTGGGGTTACAATTAAGGTTAGGTTTAGAAGTATAATTAGAGTTAGATAAAGGGTTACATTAAGCATTAAGTTTCAATTAGGGAAAGGGTCTAATTAATGTTGCTAGGTTCGATTAGAGTCTAGGGAAAGGGTTAGGGCTACTTTTAAGCCAGGTCTACATTTCAATTAAAGTTATGGGATATATAGTTGAGTTATGATTGGGGTTAGGGTAAAAGCATGTTTATGGTTCAATTAAGCTTAGAGTTATGGATTAACTAGGGTTGCAATCTAGTTAGGGTTAGGGTCATCATTAGAAATAGGATTATGAATAGGGTTATCATTATATTTAGGGCTGGAATTATAATTAGGGATGGGGTTAGAATTGCCATTAGATATAAGGGTTAAGATTACTATAAAATTAGAGTAAAGTTTCAATTATAGTTAGGGTTAGGGTTTGGATTCATTTAGGGCTCAATTATATAAAAACATTACAATATTTTTATTTTAAGTATATTAAAATAATATATTATATTTAATAATAAAATAGAATATAGTTATATATTAATTTATTTAATATTTTCTAGGTTGTGTTGCGACTGCTATTAGCACATATACAACTAATAATATTGTTAGAGTTATCTTTTATTAGCAAATAATTATTTATTTAATTATTAGTCTATTATACTCTATGCTTAAGCTAAACTTATGAATCTTATAATTCTTTAGGGTTTTCTCCTTTAGGGTTTCGAGTATCCTTTTATAAGAATTTTCTCTTTGTATTTTCATAACAATTGTAATTATTGAATTACATTCTTGTTGCACAATCAATATGACTCCTCTTTTTTGGATCTCTGAATTTTGGCCTCCATAGCTTTTTTACTTCTGTCCTTCTGTGACAGGTTTGCATGCAGGTGATCTTTGGGAGCTGTAAAGTTGACTTTTCCTCAACTCCAATATGGTATTAGAGCACTGGATCTGCATGCCCCTGTTCTCTTCATGAGAGATTTTGGGCCTTGTTCTTCAAATCTGTGTTTTTGGGGGGTTTGTGCAGTTGCCTTTTTCCATTTCCGGGGGTAGCTGACTTTTTGGTACATCTTGGTGCCAAAAGGACCTCACGGTTGGATTCAGGAGGCCGTTTCCATGGATTTTGATATAAAATTCGATATATTTTGGTGTTAGGTCTTCGGGAGGCAAAAAAAATTTAAGCCCAGGCCGTACGACCTTGGACACACAGATCGAGGCATATTTTTTTAATGGCCGTTGTTCATTTTTTTTAAATTTTAAAAACCATTTTTTTGCTTTTGATTTAAAAAAAAATAAAAATTGAAAAACACAGTTTTTTTTTAACAAAAAAAAGAGGGCAAATTTGCCCTGTGGGCCCCTTGTCCCTTGCTGTGCCGCCAACTACCTGTTGCTTTGCCCTGTTCGTGGACCCCTGCAAGGTCCGTGGTCCTCTCCCCGCTGGTTGCCATCGCTCGGAAACCCCGCCCACTGGCCTGCTTCACCTCCCGACCGCCCCACTCCCTAGGCTCTCGTCGTTGCCAGCTGCCGAGCCTCGCTGCCTGCATGCTCCTGCCGACCGCCAGGCCTCGCCGACCACCGAGCCCCGCCAGCCGCTCGCCACCCCTACACCACTCCTGCGTCGCTCAGGAGCCGCCAACCTATTTCCGGCCCCCTCCTTTTTTTTCGACGAGTTTTTCTACGCAGATTGTTTTTTTGGTGGTGACGACCATGTGACCATCAAATTTATTCTTGCAGACTGATGACGTCAATGCTGTGTAGGCAGCCTTCAAGCCTCTTCTGGGCCCATCCAGAACACCTTCAGTCTTTTGGCCATATCTTGGGCATATGAAGGCATTTTTCGACAAATATTATATCATCGGAAAGCTCTTTCTGAGCTCTATCTAGATCTGGAGGTTTGAATTTTTTATTTTGCTTTTTGATGATGTTTTTTGCTGTTAAAGCCAAAGGTTCATTTTTGCACTTCGGGAGACATAACTTGAGCATCCAAACTCCTTTTTTCAAAAACTTTATATTGTTGGAAAGCTTGTTCCGTGTTCTTTCCATTCATATGAGTTTTATTTCCAAATTCTGCTCTAGGTATATTTTATTTAGTTTTTTGCTTTTTCAGCACTTTGGTGGATATCTTGGATGTTTTAGGTCCTGGGATCTCTTTCTTTGAGTAGGATGTCGCGTCTTTGGCTGTTCTTTCTGTTTCTAGTCTTTTGTCTCTTCTGATCCTTGTATCATTTTATTTATGCAAACGCATTGAGACAAAGTGGCACCATGTATTGTATACTTGGGATCTTGCACATCTCGTGCCTTATTGTACATGCACTACTTATAAAGTGCCATGCGGGAGATGATGTTTGCCTTTGTTTTCCATCTACCTTTGTCACGTGAGTGTTCCTTTCATGACATTAGCCTCCTGATATGTGTCAAGTGAGTGTTCCTTCCATGACACTATGTATTTTCTCTGCCCCTTCGATGTTCCTGGTTCTTCGTCATGCAGTTCTTATTGGTCATTCTTTTTAGTGTACCTGTCCCTCTCCCTTTTCAACATTATAGGGAGGTTTGTCCTGTTGTTATAATGCTTCCTTGGTTCGATTGATAAGCTCTCCAAGCTATGGTGTTTCATGCCATCTGTATCTTCAAGTTTGGTTGTTTGCGTTTGTTTGCCATCTGATTCAAGTAGTGTCATTTGAGGGCACTCGTGCAGATTACAATCTTCTCTACCTGGTCATGTTCTATTTTAGTGGAGGTTCTTCAGATCAGCAGTTACTCTTCGATAGTGTTCGCAACTATTTCATGCTTCAGTGGTGTTCTTCATGCTCTTCTTTTTGTTCCCATCTTCTGGAACACTCTTGTTTGGAGGCTTCTTAGTCCTTTACTTGAGCTTTCATCTCTTCTTGGAGAGGATTTTTTTTCCCATAGGGTTTTCTCTTTTTTATCCACTTTACAGAGATTTTATTGTACTTAAGTACCTCATCAGGCCTAGTTGTCGGGACTTATTGTTGCTTTCATGCATTTTTTACATGCTTTTTTAGTCCTTAGTTATTTTTTAGCTACTCCCTAATTTCATCTTAAGGGGGGTGTTAGAAATATCTTTTATTAGCTAATAATTATTTATTTAATTATTAGTCTATTATACTCTATGCTTAAAGCTAAACTTAGGATTCTTATAATTCTTTAGGGTTTTCTCCTTTAGGGTTTTGAGTATCCTTTTATAAGGATTCTCTCTTTGTATTTTCATAACAATTGTAATTTTTGAATTGCATTCTTGTTGCACAATCAATATGACTCCTCTTTTCTGGATCTCTGAATTCTGGCCTCCATAGCTTTTTTGCTTCTCTCCTTCTGTGACAGGTTTGCATGCAGGTGATCTTCGGGAGCTGTAGAGTTGATTTTTCCTCAACTTCAATAAATATATATAAAATACGTGGAGAGATATCCTTTTATATTAATAAAATATATAAAATATGTTGAGAGATGTCCTTCTCAAAACACATATTATATTTTTATATGAGAAATTGATTTAAAAAAATGCTTGGAAAGACACCTATTTTATTTTTATATAAGAAATCGATAAAAATAGATGCCTCATGAGGCAAAATTAAAAACTGAAAATACTATTAGTGCATCTTAGTGGTTCGATTATGCTAGACAACTCTATGAGCAAGATTCTCAGGTTGACCCGCCACCCTTGGTCAACACCAACACTAAGCTTTTCACTGTTCAAGTGATTGGGTATTAAAAAGATGGGTATTGGCAAAGAAAAGGACTTAGTTGAGCTTCGAGAAAAATATCTAAAGTGGGGTATGCAAATCCTTTCTCCTCATATTACAAATATTTTCAACAGTATCATTCAACAGGGCTTACCCACAGATTGGAATACTAGCTTAGCAATACCTCTTTTCAAGAGTGGTGATATCAACAATCCCTCCAATTATAGAACCATTATGATTAATCCTTTATTTGCAAAATTGTTTGGGAGTATGATAGAAATCAAGATCAACAATTGGGCCAAACAAGGCAATAAATGTGCTAAAGGTCAAGTTGGTTTTAGAGCTAAACATTCCACAGTTGATCATGGTGTCAATCTAAGGCATATCATTGAAAAAGTTTGGGATCAGAAGGATGAAGTCTTTTGCAGCTTTGTAGATTTCAAAAAAACATTTGATACGATCCCTAGGGACAAACTTTGGCACAGAATGGAGGAACTTGGAGTTCCTAGTCATCTCAGGGCAGCTGTTCATAGGTCGTATGAAGAGGTCAACGTTAAAATCAGAATTTTGGTTGGCATCTCAGAAAGTTTTAGGAGTGACATTGGGGTCAAGTAGGGCTATCCTCTATCCCCTACACTTTTTGGTTTATACATTGGCAAACTCGAAGATTGGTTAAACTTACAAAACGGGGATGGTGTTCACTTGGGCAAGTTTGTCATAAGATTCCTTTTATATGCAGATGACCTTATCATTATTGCTAAGTCCGCTAATGGTTTACAAGAACACCTACTCTCCCTTGAGCAATTTTGTAGAACTGTGGGGATGCAAGTTAACATCAACAAAACAAAATTGTTGATTTTCTCTACCAAAAGAAAACATGACCATCATGTGTTCCATTTTGAAGGTAATACTCTTGAAGAAGTAACGGATTACAAGTACCTTGGTATTGACTTCAACAAAAAACTTAAGTTGGGAAGGGTGCAGAAACAAGAGAGTTTTGGGAGGGTGGAAAACATTTTATGCCTTTCAGAATAGGTGTAGAGAGGCTGAGTTATGGGACTGGAAGACCTTTCAAACTCTTTTTTGGTCTTTTAGTGCTTTTGGTTGTCCTTTATGGTTGTGAAGTGTGGGGTAGCAATACTTTTGTCTTGCAATGGAAACAAATTGAGAAAATTCAAAAACGTTTGATTACAAACAAGTTCAAGCTTAAAAATTCAGTATCTTATGACATTATGTTGAGTGAAGTGGGGGCAACACCCATTGAGGCTATTGCTATGACGAGACTCATAAGTTATTTAAAAAAAATCGAGAGAATGAATGAGGACCGATGGCCTAGGATTGTCTTTAATGACACTCTATGAAAAAGAAAAAAGACTTGGATGCAACAAAATAACAATGGTTAAGTAAATGGAATATCTACTTGAACGCGTGTCCCACCAATAGCAAGGAGATAAAAGCATTTGTTATAGATAAGTTTCGCAAGTGCACTTGGGATAAAAACCTTGGGAGAAAGAAAAAATACTATATTGAAGAGTTTAACCCCACTTGTAATTATCAACAAAAGACGTACATAGGGGCCAATATGCGTTGGAGAGCCAAAATCCTTATTACTCAATTAAGAACTAATTCTCACCAACTTCGTAGTGAAATCGGTTGTTGGAAAAGACCTAAAGAAGATTGGGAGGAGAGAGTGTGATTTCTCTGCTCAACGGGTAAAGTGGAAACTAAAAAACACTTCATTTTAGAATGTGAAGCTTTAAAGGACAGCAGGAACAACTATATCTTGATAGCTAACTCTCGGGACAATCTTTTCAATGAGGGAATTGTTGAGAAGCTGGGAGCACTTATCATCACACTGCATAAGAAGAGAGCTGAAATGCAGAAGGCAATCAGTGCTTAATCCAGTGCGGTTGACAATTTTGTCTCACAGACTATATTTAATCTCGTAGATGTTAAAATACCTTATTTTCTAGAGCTAATGTACCATATGATTTTTTTTTTGGTTAAAAATACACTTCAGATTCATATTCGGAATGCACTCCACCTCTCGATGGAGTTGGGTGCTATTTGAGTGGAGAATCGCTTTCCCTAATTAGATTTACTTATTTCTAGGGTCAGCAATGGAGTCTTCGGGGAATAAAGTACATGCTTTGAACACTGAGAGAAATTCAAGAAAGCCATGTTTTTAATTTTCAGCAACACAAATACAATGTACCTATATGTATCTGAAAGTTAGCCCACAGTAAAAATCCAATTTTCCTTAACATTTATGATCGAAGTATCTTAATCTGGCAAGCATTCCATTTTAAGCTCAATCTCATGGAATGCCAGCGAGCATCGCAGAAATCTTCCAAAAAGCTAAATTAATTTTTATGCCTTAAGTTGGGCGATTTTGAGGCTTAATCCAGTACCATACCAAAGCCATAGGTTTCAAATTATTGCTGGATCGAAGTCCTCGGTTTTTAAATTATTAGGGTTTTAATACCCTTAGGTTTTAATGGCGCTGATTATCCAGTCCTCTTTCGTCAAGCCAAGATGGCAATGTTCCAGCCCAGAGACAGCGGTTTCAAAATGTTATGTCTCATCACTTCCTTCGGGTTGTGTTAAACTTGGTGGGAATTTGCAGGTTGATAGAATAAAATGTAAGTGTAGTGCGAAGGTGATGGACCAGCAGGCTCCGGTTGCAGACAAAGCAGTGAAAATAGAAAAGGAGAAAGATGTTGCTTTTTCAGGTTTAAGTCAAGTGTGTGCTGTACTGGGGACACAGTGGGGCGATGAAGGGAAGGGCAAGCTAGTTGATATTCTCGCAGAGAGATATGATATTGTGGCACGTTGCCAGGTATTTAGCAATCCTTTGAGTTGGGCTGTCTGAATTTTGACATTCTCTAGGTGATTAGTAATTTTCTAGATATTCTAGCTGGATGTATGTAATGTATTAAATATGTTTTCTGAAAGTAATTGGAATTTGTTTTACTATTTCGAGTCAATGTTAAGACTTCGACACAGAGAGCACTCTGTATATTTTGAGCACAGAGTTTGAGACCCAGAATGGAGCACATGGCAAGCTGTTTTTTTGACTTGGATCAGGAATAAAACACAGATTGTTTCAGTGGTTTTTATCTTTATGTGAAACAAACTTGGCTAGACTATGATTTTAAGTAGTATATCTGAATGCAGCTATGCTTTATTTTTTTTACTTCCTTTGAGAATCTCTATTTGAGCATAGGGTCGAGACTCCTTGCTTGGCGAGCACAGAGTACTCAGTAATGAGCATTATGTGAGCATAGCGTTGATTATCTTTGCTTCATTTTTGACTCTTAGCTCTGATAAAACTTGGAAATTTTATAATAAATGTAAATTTATTTTAGGTTAGTCCTTGTTCTAGTGACAGCTTTTGGGACTAGGTATAAATTGGATACTTCTGCAGTTTGTCTATTTGTCCAATTTTCAGTTTTGACTAAATCTTATTGAAGATTACCTCAAGGAACACCACTCTGGGTCTAGTTGACCCCGAAGTGAAGGAGAGATTATCTACTCTCAACAATTGGCCTGCTATCACTCACATTTGTTGATGAGCTGGTTTCTCTACTTTTAGGAATGGCATTTCCCTGGCCTTGAAGTGGATTGATCCCTCTAGAAGTGTGAGCAGCAATTTTGGGACCCAATGATGAGGATTGGGATGGAAACACAAATGTACACTGATATTTAGAAACATAAAAACACAAAAAAAAGGCTTTACATATAAAGAAGAAAAGTATACTTAAATTTCAGAATTTAATTGTTAGTGTTAAATATATAGCTTATAGTTAACTATCATAAATTACCGCCATCGATTAGGATATCCCATTTTAACCAATTGAAAAAGCTTCATAGCTCAGATAGCTTGATCCTTATTATATTCTTTCTTTGGACTTTGGCAAGAAAATTCTCTACTTTACAAGACTGTAAAATTTTTCAATCCTGTATGCAAACATTAGCAGATTACAAGCCAGTTAGTATTTTTCATTCATTCTATTAACTCTCATCAACCATTTACTAACCCAGAAAGAAATTAATTCAATCTACATGAAATATTAAGAAGCTTCAATTGGAAGTTTTCCCGTATAAAAGGGATAATTTGAGGACATGTATAGAGACACTAGGGAATGCTAGCTGATTTTTCTGATGTATTCAAATGTGTCTCCAAGATGGGGGTTTGTTTCTGAGGCAAGAAATGAGTACCGGGGGAAAGGGTGTGAATTTCTGGGTATAATGTATAAAAAAGGTGTATAGAGTTAAATGCATTGTATATGGATGGAAATTAAAACAGCAGAAGGCTATCCCAGTATATCAACTGAAAGTCTTTAAAATATAGCCAGCTTGCTAAAGGTCTGATGAAGGATACAAGCTGAGTAGATCTGTTGCTGTTGCTGTAATGTCCCCTAATTAGTTACACTTTAATTTAACCTAAATTTGGCCAAATCTATAAATAGTTAATTGAGTTTTATAGGCATCCTTTATATACTATTTTCCTGCAACAAAATTAGAGAACACATATGAAACAATACTTAAAACTGAAATATGAATTATATGAAATGATATCAAATTTGCTATATTAATGTCTGTTAGAATTATAATTATTGGATATAATCAGATTACTATATTTCCTAGATGAGATCAGATTATTATATAAAGTCAGTTACTAATCAATTCCTATAGTCCATTAGTTCAATAGGGTGTCCAAGAAACCATCCCTCCTAGGCCCAAAGGCAGAATACCACATCCCCCTTGGCTCCATATGGCAGGTGTTAGGCATCCATCATGGAGTGGCGTACCCAGCGGGGTGTTCTATTGCCGTTCCCCCTCATCACAACCACCTTTTCTCTTAAGCCCAAGAGCAGATGCCTCACCTCTCTTGGCTCCATGTGGCAGGTATCAGGCATCCATCATGGAGTGGCGTACTTAAGAGAGAGTCCCTCATTTACAATGAATCATTTGTCATATTCCAAATAAGTTATATTTATCTAATTCATCTTATTAGGATAATCAATTATATCTGACATAATTATTTTATTACGTTAGTTTCTTGTATCGGATTATTATCATTTTCTGTCAATATTTACTTGAATCAGTATTAATTGTTTATCATCATTATTTCATTACAATAAATTTATTATTCCTTATATTTACAGCATGATGATAATTTGTGCAAACCCAAATTTAGGAGTATTATGTACCCTTGGATTTATACACAGGCATATATTTATATGTTATGTTTAACGGTGCTGTGATTTAATACTGTTTGACAGAGATATATATATATCTAATATTAATTGTCATTAGTTTAATTAAGAACATTCACTTAGTTTATTTTCATTGATGTACAGATTTGATATTAATATATATTGCTGGCCATCATATTTAATGTTAAATCAGAAAGTTCAGGGAATTTGTACCTGTCACTGCCGTATTTTTTCTTTCTGCCTTGCTGGCAGTCTGAATGGTCTTCCTCTATCTTTTATATATGAAATTAAGTATGACACCAAGAACAAAGATGCTACTGCCTGTAACTTAATAACAATTCTGATCTGATCTGATCTGATCTATGGTGATGTTGCTGGATGCTTTGATTCCTTTCCTTTATATCTCTCAATGCGAGGGAGAGGTCACACCTCTTCATCATGCATGCCCTTTGGCAAGAGACGCACCCTTTCACCATTAGCACCTTTTGAAAGAGTGCAGCTCTTCATTATTTCTGCCCTTTGAAAGGGACATAACCTTTCATAATCAGGTCTGCAATTCTTATTTAAATCAGATGTGCACTTCTCCTTTCCAAATTATCCCCCTCTCAAATAAGGTTCTCTTCTCCTTTTTATATCTTATTGTTGAGGGAGTCACAATTTTTCCTTTCATGTCTTTTGACCATTCATTAAATTAATTAAATTTTAATTAATTATATTGATTATATTCTTGTATATTTTAATTTAATTTTTAATATTTAAATTTTATTATTGCTATTTATTATTAAATTCTATGTCAAAGTGGGGACATTACAGTTGCCAAATTGGAGTGCTAAAAGCAATGCCGATGGGCAACTTCTGTAGCCATCAGAACTTCCTTCAACAACTTATCCTTTTGCATCTAAAAGCTATATTAAGTATCTTCATACTACTAGCGAAAGTATTGTAGAGATAGTGCTGTTAAACTGCTGTTGAAGAGGAGTATCTAAACACTGGTAAGCAACATTGCATTTCAAATTAGACATTTGAAAGCATGAAGACAGAAGAATATACTACCGAGTCTGTATTGAACAATAACCCGTATTTTACAATCTCATAGACAGTCTTTGTAATCCAACTACCATATCTAAATCAGGTTTCCAACATTATCATACTGAGTTTGGAGGCTGAGACTAACTGTATCATCTGATATGAAGATATACACTGAGCTTTATCTGTTGAGCCTCATACGTACAAAAATTTGAATTGGAACTGCATCAAGATTAAGATTATATGAGCTGCATTACAATTGTGCATTTAAAGAAGTAGTAGCACTAGCAGTTATTACCGGCAGACTTGAACACTAGAGAAACAGTGACCAAGCACTTTGAAATTTTTCTAAAACCTGGCATCTTTCATTCATGTATAGGCAGCATAAGAGTATTTAGAGGTGCATGAACAGAAACGTAGACTGTATTGTAAATATCAGTAACTAGTGCCATCGAAGCTTCAAAGCTTATAGAGATAGTGCTGTTAAACTGCTGTTGAAGAGGAGTATCTAAACACTGGTAAGCAACATTGCATTTCAAATTAGACATTTGAAAGCATGAAGACAGAAGAATATACTACCGAGTCTGTATTGAACAATAACCCGTATTTTACAATCTCATAGACAGTCTTTGTAATCCAACTACCATATCTAAATCAGGTTTCCAACATTATCATACTGAGTTTGGAGGCTGAGACTAACTATATCATCTGATATGAAGATATACACTGAGCTTTATCTGTTGAGCCTCATACGTACAAAAATTTGAATTGGAACTGCATCAAGATTAAGATTATATGAGCTGCATTACAATTGTGCATTTAAAGAAGTAGTAGCACTAGCAGTTACTACTGGCAGACTTGAACACTAGAGAAACAGTGACCAAGCACTTTGAAATTTTTCTAAAACCTGGCATCTTTCATTCATGTATAGGCAGCATAAGAGTATTTAGAGGTGCATGAACAGAAACGTAGACTGTATTGTAAATATCAGTAACTAGTGCCATCGAAGCTTCAAAGCTTATAATATAACCTTACATTTTCAATTCCATATTAGGTTGTTAAGCATTCCTGAGCACAATATCTTCCCTACAAAAAGGTCACATGTAATTGGCAACATTGGGTTCTGATTAATCTAACAACAAAAAAGCAAATTAGGGCAGAAACATAAACAAAGAGCTTTTGGTGTTGGAAATAAGCCACACCCGGACCGATGATGGACTGGTCCAAGAGGGGCCAGAAGCTCAGTGGTAGAGCACTCCAGCAGCGTATGGAAGGTCCTAGGTTCGAGTCCTAGCTGGTCCATGTCTCAACATAGTATCAGAGCCAGGTCCAGGCTAGGAGCCCCAATCACACGAGAGGTGTGGCGTAAGGGGGGGTGTTGGTGTTGGAAATAAGCCAAACCTGGACTGACGATGGACTGGTCCAAGAGGGGCCAGTAGCTCAGTGGTAGAGCACTCCAGCAGCGTATGGAAGGTCCTAGGTTCGAGTCCTAGCTGGTCCATGTCTCAACATAGTATCAGAGTCAGGTCCAGGCTAGGAGCCCCAATCACACGAGAGGTGTGGCTTAAGGGGGGGTGTTGGTGTTGGAAATAAGCCACACCCGGACCAACAATGGACTGGTCCAAGAGGGGCCAGTAGCTCAGTGGTAGAGCACTCCAGCAGCGTATGGAAGGTCCTAGGTTCGAGTCCTAGCTGGTCCATGTCTCAACAAGAGCCACTTTTGAAGCTATTAGTTATCCAGAGTTCTTAACCCTGCCCCTCAGCTACGAGGTACTTCAGGAAGAATAAAATCTGCAACACACAACAGAAAGAATGCAAAACCGCTTTCCTTGTCTTGGACAACCTTGCTGTATATAACAAACGTGCCCCTGGTGATAAAGGCTTCACAATATCTTCAACAGTGTCCCTAATATAGTCGCCTTCTAAGTCTCCATCACAGTGACATTCTCATAACCCTCATCTCCTGTTAAAGGACAAGAAACTTTTTTCCAACGCTATGAAAATGCCTATGGTTACTATGCCCCTGAATTCTGCACCATAGATTGGGAGCTCATCCATTGCAGATCCCAATCAAGATCCAGAATTTCCTCCAACTCAAATCTGTACATCAGGTGCACCAAACAATTTGCCAGTCTTTTAACTGATTCCTTGATCTTTAACAAACAGAAAAGAATTGGAAGGGAAAAGGAGGCCACTTAGAATTCACATGGCTCCTCATGTCAAGCTTTTAGGTAATCCCTACCTGGAACTGTCTTCATGGCTTCTTCAATGCCCACCTGAATGACAAAATTCTTCTTCAGTTAAATGTCTGTGATTGGTCTTTGAAGGCCATTTCTCTCATCTCAGAGATCAAGAAGAACAGTGGCACCATATGGGTTGCAGATTCATCAAAATTTCTTGCCACCACAGAGCAGTCACGGAAGCATGAAGTACAGGCGTCAGTATGTGCCAAATGATGGAGCTAAACAACAACATGTATCTGTTGAAACTTGAAAGAATGTCCTTCAAAGCTCCCATGTGTTGGAGCAATTGTTAAACTAACCTCCAAACTCTGGCTATGATGCTAAGGATAGTTGTCAAATGGAATGTAAACAAAAATGATTCAAAGGATCTTGTTACTTTATGACTCCCATGGGAATCCAGTTCCCATATATTTCAAACTGTGAACCATGGGGATGCGTTCCACCCCGAGCCCCACACTTCGGAGACAAGGACATCTCAAAGACTTGGGAACGGGGATGTGGTGTCTCTTGCCATCCCACCACTGCTGCCGGTATGCCACTGGAAACGTCGGAGATGGTGAAACGTCCAGCTGTCTCCAAGATGCCTCGGAGACGCCCAAGCATCCCTCGAGCTCCTCGGAGATGCCTGGGCGTTTCCCATCGCAAGTCATTAAAAAGTGCAAAAGAAAAAAATAAATTTCTTATTTTTAATGCATATGATTAGAGGCCTCCCTTAAGTACATTTTGACATTTTGATATTTATACTTGAGTCTTATTTTGATATCATGCTAGTAATTGTAATGCTAGTGCTACTCATTGTAATGATGTAATCATCTTTATGATATTTTCGATATATTTCATTTGTCAAATTTTATTTAGCATTCAAGAAATCTTCGTATTTAGTATTTGCTATTTTATAATTTTTTTATACATCTATTCACAACTATTTTTTCAAGTACTATATGTATATCAGCACCACCCCCTCACCGCCGTCCCCAAATTTAGGCCCTTTGAAAGCATAGCCAGCCTTAAAATAAAAAATGCTCCCGCCCAAAACAATTAGCCACTCTCAAAGCTAAATTCTGCCTCTCTCTTCAGCATTCACCACCTCTTGTATGCAAAAAGACCAATTTTTGATGTCCCCAATTTTTGAGGTGACATTTAGTTAAATTGATTTTTATTAAGTAATTAAAATATAAATAAAATAAGTTGCTGACTTAATATTAATTAATTTAATAAAAAAATAAAATATTATATTGTCACTTTATTAAATAAAGTTTCCATTTTTCAAGTTGGCCTTATCTTCTAGAAAGTTCTTGGAGATCTTTATAAGGAGGCTTGCTGGGAGTTGTAAGGCATGCTTTTGATTTGATAAACACTCGGTGATTTCTGGAGATGAAAACCTTCGGGAGTTTGATAGGAGGACTGGATGGAAACCTGGTTCTTTCTAGAGGTGGATTCGCGACGGAGTTCACAGCTGAACAAATTTGTGAAGTCTCCATTGGAGACAAATTTGTAAGGTTAGGGTTTGTTTCAGAAATAATTGAGGATATTGATGATCAATATTGCCTTATGACAGAAGGAGACATTTATATATATGGTTGAGAGCTAGTTGCATGTGTGCTTGATTAAATTATAAATTCATTATTGGTCTGCTGTATTCTGAATTGCTATATTTTCCGTAAGGAGTCTGTGTGATGGAATTGATATGAAACTCTTCAAAGTTCCTAGTATTTGTCGATATCAATATAAGTGGTATGTGGCGATATTGAGGCAAAAGGGTCGATATTTCATCAGGCAATCGAAGAAGTATCAGATAATTAAAAGGCACAAAGTCCGTTTGCTGGAAATTATATATGTTATACTTGGCAGTGCCAGCTATTGCGGGAGTGATAGTTGAGGGAAAGAATACCAGACTATTGGTGGCGGCGGCATATCTGTCAGTTCGCAGGGGACACACATCTATCGCGAGATAGTTTGCAGAGCAAGGCAAGAAGATTGGCGACTCCCAACGCCAATAAATCGATCTATCCCTATCTGCCCTTGACTCGTGAACCACTGTAAGAACTATGGTGCTATGTTGATGTAAGTCTGTTTGAAGCTAAAAGGCTGTATTCCTGAATTTGCTGATAATAAGAATCAATGATAGTTGCCTTCCAAACTATTTGGTGCTAATTCTGTTTGTAGTTCAAAACCTGTCTACTATTCAAGTCTGAATGTAATAACATTTCTGGAAAGGAAAAATAATTCTATAAGCCAGGGAATTTTTTAGGATCAGAGATATCTCAGTATATTTCAGGCTTCGGGGTATTACACGACTCCATCATGAATTGTCCTCAATTTAGCATGAAAAAATGTGGAAGCATATTAAAGGGCAGATTGCCACGATTAGACTAACTTACCATGGACCTTGGAAAATATCAAGTACATGAATAAAGCCAAGCCCATTGATCTTATATAATATAATGTAAAATCACCTCAGTATAAAAGTGCACAAATGAATTAATTTGTAAATATCTGATGACATTATCAACTACATTACTAACTCATTAATATACACATCACACCACAAAATTAATTTTTATCAAGAAACTCTATGAAGTACACTTGCTTGTACAAGGGTGAAATTAGCCGGAATCCTTTCTCTTAATTGTTGCCCAAAAACCATGACAATATAATTTATCTCACTTCGAGTCACAGTTGTCAGCAACCATTCTAATGTATATTATATACCTTAATACAAATTACAATGTCAACATTTTTATAAAATAAATTCAAGATAACAAACTATTTTTAATTAACTCAGATAACCAACTATTTTTACTTTGCAATCAGAAACTGTAATCAAAACATACATACCAAAAAAAATGTTAATCTTCATTTCACTTGGAAGTTATTTTCCGTATTAATTTGCAAATTCAAAGCATAGGTTTAAATTTTTTTTTTAACTTACTCTTTTGCTAAGGATATAATGATTCACAGTTTGTAAACAATAAAATGAGGTTTCGTGGAGTTGAGAAATGATGAACTTGAATAGAAATAGCAATATTGATCCATTCAACATTTCATAATGATTCAAAAGAAAATTCTATTCTTCTTATAAAACAATAATAACAACTTTCTACCATTCATTTTTAACCCACTGAATGTGTTCCCTAAATAAATACATATTTGAGTTTGTTTGTTATATCTGTCAAATAAATATAAAACTGAAAATGAAATAGAGTATTTATGTTCTTCAAAATGGATTGAAATATACCCATTTCATCTTTAATGAACCAGTATCATGGCACAAAATTGTGAAGAAATACAATGTGTAATGTATTAAATTTGTGAAAAAAATGTGGTAAGTTTATCATATGCAAATGGATCGCCCTTTGATGTCCAATATTGATCCATTCAACATTCCATAATGATTCAAAAGAAAATTCTGTTCTTTTAAAATAATAATACTACTAACTTTCTGTCATTCATTTTTAACCTACTGAATGTTTTCCCTAAGTAAATGCATACTTGAGTGAGTTTGTTATCTGTCAAATAAATAGAAAACTGAAAATGAAATAGAGTATTTATGTTCTTCTAAATGGATTGAAATATACCCATTTCACCTTTAGTGAACCAGTATCATGGCACAAAATTGTCAAGAAATGTATTAAATTTGTGAAAAAAATGTGATACGTTTATCATATGCAAATGGATCGCCCTCTGTTGTTCACCACTTATGAAGTTAGTGCTGGCAGTCATCACAGTTATAGCAGCAGCCTTAATTAGTATCCATTCAATAAGAACTTAAAAAGGTCTAGGCAAAGTTAGAGCTAGGCACCATTCACATAATAAGTAAATTTAACTCTTGAGAATTTTCAATTTGTAGAAATTACTCTAACTCCAAGACATGGCAAACTCATCTACAAGAAGACGATATCAAAATGAAGAAAAACAAAGAATACTCATCTGAAATATTTTTGTTTCTAATGATTTCTATAACAAACACTTCAATTATATACGATATATAAATTTAACTCTTTCAAACTTTCATTTTGCAGAAATCAAATAGGTCATCTTCAAAAGATCAGCATCTACAACAAACAAGACATCTTAACAGTCAACAACAAATTAATTCAATGTAATTAATTTGCATTCTTTCATATTTAGTTTTTAATATTTTAAAATCTATACATTTATATGTGATCCTATACCTTCCAATATATTATTCAAAGTATATAATACTATTGGCGTAACCATTGCACCACTTTTTGGTGCAAGTGCTATAGTTTTAGTATCCTATCTATCCATTATTATTGGGAAAATTCATAGAGAATTCTGTTGTTTTATTCCCAAGCACTGCATATGCATAAGCCCATATTTTAAGCTTGTTTAGTTTTTAATGTTATCTATAATAGGGACAATAGATTCAATAGATATATATTAAGTAATTATGTTAACAATTTTTGGGAGAAAAATTAAGTTATATTGCCTATTTTTGGTGGTATTGAAAAGTGCAGTACTGTTTTACAGAAACCCAATTAGATCTGTGTACTGTTTCTTTTTGTAGTTCCTATTTTGATATTGATGACAGCATATACTTGGAGAGTTGAGACTGTTAGGTCTAATTTCATTATTTTCGTGGACTAATGTGTATGCCTAAAATCTTAATTTATGTATTTTGTTATCTTTTGACTGATATTATGGCATCGGCTGATTTGCCAAGTTCTGGAATCTGTACCTTGTAGGAACATTATTACATAATTCAATTTATGTGGTTGGTGCCATTTTAAACTTGTATTGCATGCACAACCTGTTATTTTCTCAGTTGATTTCTGTCTTATAATGATACATTTCATCTCTAATTGCACATTTATTGACACATTTTGTTTTTTCACTTTTATTTTTTAGTTTAAGCAAGTAAAGACATTTCTGCTTCTATCTCCGCTGTTTTCCATTTTCTAGCTCATTCTTTTTGGTTATGCGGATTGTCATTTATGTATACGATGATATGAAATGGGATGGTGAATTATATCTAGTTTTTCACAATAATTGTGATTCTCAGCTTTGACTACGGAGTGTTTAACTTTGATTTGTTGAAATGAAACTCATATTATGATTATCAGGTGGATTTTCGGATGAATGGATTATCAGTGCAAATTTAGTATATTTACTTCAAAATTTCAGCATCTTTTTACTATCTTGGATATTTTAATTGTTTTTTCAAAGTTCAAATATTATTATTAATATATTGTTTTGATGTCTGGCCTCTGGCATCACCAAAATCTTTGAATGTTTTTACCGTCCCTAGAGTTGCATTACTATGATCACCTGTCCCTCCCATCCCTAAAATTTGCAGTCATACAGGTTTATATGAACAGCTCCTCTTTGTGAAAATTATTAACACTTCTCCCTCTTGAATATAGCAATATTGTGAGGCATGGTAGCCGTACATGAACAGCAGTTTACTCTTCAGTATTTTAACTGGATTAAACACAAGCTCGGTGATATATTTTAACTGGGAATTTGATGGTTAAAAATATTGTTGGTGAAATTCAATTTGATCAGTTTAAAATTTGAGTTATGTTTTTGGAATCTTATCATTTGGTTATTCAAGATAAAAATACTAGTTTATTAATGCCAAAATCTTCATCACAGGGAGGAGCAAATGCAGGTCACACTATATACAACAGCGAGGGAAAGAAATTTGCTCTTCATCTTGTACCTTCTGGAATCTTTAATGAAAATGTGTTATGCATTGTCGGAAATGGTGCTGTTGTGCATCTTCCTGGACTATTTAAAGAGATAGAAGGACTAGAGTTGAATGGAGTTTCTTGTAAGGGAAGACTTGTGGTTTCTGATCGTGCTCATTTGCTATTTGACTTTCATCAAACTATTGATGGATTGAGAGAAGCAGAACTTGCAGGGTCTCTAATTGGAACCACAAAGAGAGGCATTGGTCCATGCTATGCAAGTAAAGTAACGCGGAATGGTATCCGGGTAAGTGATTTGAGGCACATGGACACATTTCCTGAAAAGCTGGATATTCTTTTGCATGATGCTGCTTCTCGTTTCAAAGGCTTTGAGTACAGCAAAAGAATGTTAGAAGTTGAAGTGGAGAATTACAAGAGGTATTCTGAACGATTAGAGCCTTATATAGCTGACACTGTTCATGTGATGCATGAAGCTTTCTTGAATCAGAAGAGGATCTTGGTTGAGGGTGGCCAAGCTACTATGTTGGATATTGACTTTGGAACTTATCCATTTGTTACTTCATCTAACCCATCTGCCGGAGGACTCTGCACTGGTCTTGGCATTGCTCCGAGGCATGTTGGTGATGTGATTGGGGTGGTATGTGAAACCTTTGATACTTTCTTGTTGCCATACATAGATTATTCATGTGATTCTGAAAATGTTTTCAAACTTTAATAATAGGTTAATTTTATCTCTCTTATTCAATGTTTGGTCTTTCGGCATGTTAGACCTTTGGTACTCTTTGATATCCATTGATAATTCCATTTGTTTATGGTAACATTCCATTTTTTTTTAATAGCTTAACTATTTTTCGATTATTTAATGTCTTAATTTTCAGGCGAAGGCGTACACAACAAGAGTCGGCTCAGGTCCATATCCAACAGAACTGACTGGTGCAATGGGTGAAAAGCTTCGAACCGCTGGGCAAGAGTTTGGTACTACAACAGGCCGTCCTCGTCGTTGTGGTTGGCTGGATCTGGTTGCACTTCAATATTCTTGCAGAATCAATGGCTTCTCATCACTTAATCTGACCAAGCTTGATGTGCTATCCGGATTTCCCCAAATTAGGCTTGGGATAGCTTACAAAGGGCCTGATGGAAATATATTGCCATCTTTTCCTGCTGATCTTGAACTTCTAGAGAAAACAGAGGTACTTTGGATTTTCTCTTTGTAATATACTTGCTCCTATTAGATATTTATTTTGCAAAATGACATGTTAACAAATGAATCAAGTTTTGATGTCTGATATTAACACTGTCTGGATGCAGGTTGTCTATGAAGAGCTCCCTGGATGGCAAGATGATATATCTTTAGTAAGAAGATATGAGGACCTTCCAGCTGCTGCCTGCCAGTATATTGAAAGGATCGAGAATTTTCTTGGAATACCAATCAATTACATTGGTGTTGGTCCAGGTCGCGATGCTCTAATAGTCAAGGGATAGCGTCACTGTATTTTTTGCCATCAGATTCCTCTTCAAGAACTGCAAGGGAAAGTGCACGTTTGAGAATATAAACTCTTATTTGCCTGACATTATTACTCAGAGAGAATTATTTGCTCCTTGTGAGTCATTTTTGTCTAGTGTTTTTCCCAAGTCGGTGGTTTTGAGCTTGAGCGATGAGATAAATTAGACATCATGGTGCTTTGTTATTCTGCTTTTTTTACCATACACATTAAAATTTTATGGTTATGGCAATGATCCGGCCAAGAATATTATTCACGATCCTTTGAATTAATATCTCATTACCCGTTTCTGTATGAATGCTTTTAGGTAAAAAATGTACTACATAAATTAGACAAAAGCTGTGTGGAGGCTCCGCTGTATTTTTGGGCATGGGGTACCATATCTACAAGAATAGATTCAACCCCAGAAGGGACTACCATTATTTATTGAATATAGAGGTAGTATCACAGAAACATTAACATCAGTTAACCTCAAAGGTCAGCAAAGCTAGCATAAAAAAATAGAAAAGCAACAGTTTATTTACTTTACTAATATGTGAACTTTGGTGTTTTCCAAATTGTTAAAGCAGAGAATTAGTTCACTTCTATATCAGGTCTAGATTTCTGGCTGAAATTATATTTATATTTATTGAAAATTGAAATATGTTTGATCACACTTTCTATCATGAAAATCACTTTGATTTCATTTCATAAATAAAACTGGTAGAATTTGCATCTTTGATTCTTTTCTTTGTTGATGATTCAAACCTGCAATTTGAATTTCAATATTTTTCCTGGTCTCCTGACAGCTTCCTGCATGTTCCCAATAATCCATCCTTCTACTTCCGAATTCACCTAAAATAGAAAATGGAGGTTTTGTAGAGCCTTCGTCGCTCTCTTTCTGTTTTACATGCTTGCATGAAAATTCCTACAATTTTTTGATCTTTTACTTTCATCTTTTTTATTTTGTTGCCATTTCATAAGGAGAATATCCACTCTGAGGGAAATGGCCTGTGATAGCCCATATATCACATATGACTAGCTCTGAAATATTTGCCCCCGGAGGATAGAATTATGTATTCAATGCCAGTCTTCAAATTTGAAGGGAAAATCCTCCAGGGATCTTTCGTTCAAATTAACATACATTCTACGGACCTTTTATTGGTGAATCAAGACTGGAGATGAAATTACCAATCAGATTACTAGTGGGCAAAGTTTTGGTAGCTTAACACAAATAGGCGTTCAAGATATCCTAAAACTGTAGGACCGGAGTCGAGGAATCATGAATTTTGTTAAGAGATTGAACCAATGGCTTAACTTCAACTCCTGTTCTCCGTTCTTGCATGTGGTCGAATTCAATCAAAGCTTAACCCAAAATGATCCCATTAATTTATAAAAGAAAAATGCACAATTCACCTAAAATATGTTTATTTAATTGCAGTTTCAATAGAAAATAGTCCGAATACCACACCAAAACCATGGGAAAAAATATAAGATCTATTTAGACTCATTGCCTATCAATGGATGGTGGTTGGGGACAGCATTTCCATCACTAGAGGCTGAATAATTCAATAAAGGATACCACGGGTTAAGTAATTGAGAATTCGAGGATTCTCTTTAGAGGGCATTTTGTTTTCTTAAAGTTTTAGAGACGGGGAGGCAGGGCCTTAGCAGTATGGTGCAAGTATGGTTATTAATATAATATTAAAAAATAATAAGTACAATTAAAAGTAGCTTTGCCGCAGAGGTTTGGCTCGAGTGGTGCTGCCCGCTCTAAGTGTGTGGTACCTTGCCCATCCAGGTTCAAATCCCATTCACCCGTCAGCTGGGGTTGGGGACGTCCTAGTGCTGACCTTGGGTTTATAGGGGTTTACCCGCTAAGTTTGTTCATGCAAAAATGTTGTTCATGTCAATCTGCACCTGTTAATGATTGCCAATTTCCCCAGTTATCAGAAAAAATTAAAAGTAGCTACAAATAAGTGAAAACACTGAAATTTTATGGAGTATATACTATGTGTTGAATTTTGAATCATTTTAAAATGTTCTGCATATGATAAATACCATAAAATATTATTTTTGAATTTTATTTAATATTAATGATTCTCGCAAAGTAAAATGAGTTGAGAGTCAAGCTGCCCAAGAAGTTTGAAGAGAATATGATTTGGGCTGATAACCCGTCGATTGTTGGAGCATAATAAAGGTAGTATAAACAGAGCTAATTATCAGGGCCGTGGCTATTCTAGCTCCAAAACAGACCTTTCGTATAGTGTGTTAGTGACAGGTTAGTCAATCGCACTGTACATTAGTGTGAATTTAGAGATTGACACTTGTGTAGTTGATGAGATTTCAGTTGTAGATCACTTTGTGAGCTTTTTGTATCCTGCTTTATTTATATTTGGTTGGACTTGTAAAGCATTTCTTTTTTTAATTGTTATTGTTTGATCAATTGGCTGTTGAACTCATCTAATCTTACAGCTTCTATTCAACTAAAAAAGTAAAACATCAAGATAACAGAATGGCTATGTTAACGAAGATACGCATTATTGGTTTGAGCAACAAACTCAAATGTTGGGGTTATCATTCAACATAAATCTTGGAAATTGTTCATTGTTCGAATTGCTAGATTCAATGGGGTCTTGCAATATGTATCCAATGAATCTCGACATATTATAGATATCAATATTGCGGCTCTTTTACATTCATGTTATATTCGGCTTTATTCATCTTCACATGTCCTGTGATACATGGCATTTAGTAGAGCAACAAGGTAAGTCTTTTCTATGAAGATTGTGGAGATGCATGGCATTGAGTAGAGCAACAAGGTAAGTTTGTTCTATGAAGATTGCGGATAAAGTCATAGATGAGACGATTGCTCTTAGCAACAAAGGAACTACAAATTTTAAAGAGAATGACAACTGTACCAAGCAATCCTAGAGGTTAATACATTTGCCGCTAATTGGTTTGTGTTGTGTCAAAATGTGCATCTCAATCCTTGTTGAAATTTTACACGTCAATTTTAATAAACATTATTTGTTTGGTATTGAGAAAAAAGATTCCTCTGCACCACATTTGTTGAGATCTTCATGTGGCCATTTCTCACCTTATGGTTGGCAAGTAGAACAACTTTGCAAGCTCTTCACATATTATTTTGGATGTCATAACCCTCTTTTTGGACCTTGATATGACTTGCTGATATTATTATTATTATTATTATTACTACTACTACAATATTAATTTTATGAGTAATGTTAGAAAGAAAAGATAAATTGAAATGAGGTTGAAGTTTTTAAATAAAAAAGGAATTTAAGTGGTGACACACACATGAAGTCATAATTTATTTGAAAATTGCTTATTTTTTCAATATCCTAATTGAGCCCATGGTGTAGGAGAAATAAGAAGATTCTAGAAAAGAAATTTTAAATTCAAAATATTAAAGAATAAATATTATATTTAGCAAACATATGACATGGGAGTTACAAAATTATTCTATGACAAGAATAATTCTATTCATGGCATTTTTATGACAAAGGAGTTACAAAATGCTTTTTAAAAAAATTGGAGGATAATTCGAATTTGAATTTTGAATGCATAGTCAGATGTAACCCCCACTATGACAACAATCATTTTTGCATGAAATTAATTTAGAAATTGTTTATTTTCTTAATATACTATATAGCACATGTTGTAGGAGGAAATGAGAAGGTTCTAGAAGAGAATTTCAACTTCAATTTTTGCATGTAACCCCCACTATGACAATTAATCATTTTGCATGAAATTATTTTGGGAAAAAAATATGAAAAATTAATTAATTTATTTTGTAGTGATAAAATGACTCTCTTTTCTATTTAATGAGTTCTAGATTTTCAAAAGGGGGAGTTCATTGTTTTTGAAAAGGAGTTTATTGTTTGATAGAAAGGTAGTTCTTGAATTATGGCAAATCATGCTAGTTGTAGAAGGATTTTGGTAGACATATTGTATTGTAGGAGAGAGGAATTTTTTTTCAAGAGATTTGGAGGAGATCTATACTAGATTTGGAGGAAAATGATTAAAGGAAGATAGCTAAGCAACAAAGACTTGATTCAACAACAACAAATTTAATCTTCTAGCAGATCAGGTTTCTCCTATCTTATCACATGATTTCCTTTCAAAAATAGGGTGGGGATTCATATTTGTATGTGAATTTTTTTTGATATTTTATTTAAATCTGAAAAAAGGGTCGGATTAACAAGTAGAAATCACATTTTTTTTTTCAAAGAAATCTTTTCTTGTAGTTTCCAAATTTTTGATAGATTAAAGCAATATGCATGTATTAAAATTATATTTTACAAAGAAACCTCCTCTTGTAGTTTTCAGATTTTTGATAGATTAAATCAATATGCATGTACGAAATCAAAGTTAGTAGATTTATTTTCAAAATAATACAATGAAAATATTATTTAACCAATCCTCTTCATATTTCAAAAATTAGATTTATAAAATGAAGTATATATTAAGATAAAATAAATAATGTAAACAAATATTTCTTTTGTCAAAGTAATTTAAAAATCATAATAGGAAAAGAATATATATATATATATACACACACACACAGTTTATTAGGTGGTTAATTAAAATTTTTATCAAGTGGTTAATTAACCTACAGATTTGCTACAAACCATATTTTCCATTGATCTCTGCCCATTGATGTGGGGCTGCGCAAAGACTACTTAAATTTATACCAGAAGGTATTTGGCCAATACTGAACGTTGTCCCCAAGCAATGGACGTGTTCCAGTCCTATTATTATTTTTAACCCAATACTGTTCAACAGCCATAGGTACCTGAGCTATTGGTGAGAATAGAGAATACGCCAGCCCTGCTTTAAATAAATAATATTTCATTAATATTCCTCAAAGCCTGATCAACGTGAAGTTCCTTAGTGTATTTTTTATTTATTTATTTATTTTTTTCCAAATTCGTTGCCTTCACATGATGTTATTACTTTTATTTGGCATCTCCTTCTGCATAGTATTGTGACTGCAAAATCTTTTATTTGGCATCTCCTTCTGCATAGTATCTGTGACTGCAAAATGTACAATAGATTCTTTAATTGGTAA
Organism: Cryptomeria japonica; assembly: GCF_030272615.1. Lineage (NCBI taxonomy): Eukaryota > Viridiplantae > Streptophyta > Pinopsida > Cupressales > Cupressaceae > Cryptomeria > Cryptomeria japonica. Next base: position 18,232,662 of record NC_081410.1, read on the forward strand.
ATACAGTTATCTTTCATATTAAGAATCCTTTATATATATATATATATATATATATATATATATATATATATTAAAGTGTATCTTTTGGCCATTTAGTTTAAAAAAAAAGGATTTATGCTATTTTATAAGGTAAATAATCAATAATAATAGAATTATTTCTATGTTAAATTTGTAATTATGGTTTCACAAAATAGAATGTAAATATAATTTATATTATTTTATAAAACGATTGGTGAATGATAATAGAGTTATTTTAAAATGTGATTTGACTTCACAAAATTGGAAATGAGATTGATTTTTGTTTTTGTTTTTCCTATAAAATAGTTAATAGGTTATGACATAATCATTTCTATTTTTCAATTGATTTTGTTATGAAAATCTTCTTGTTTTATTCATTATACCATAAAAGAGTTAAAGAATAATAATAATACAAATATATATATTAAAAAAAAAAGTGGTTGTGTTTTATGAAGTGGATTCATATTAACTTGTTATCCTTCTAAATTTTATTAAACATAAAAAAATTGAATACCAATAGCTTATTAGCCTAATATTTAAATTTACTTGTTCTAAAATTAATTTATATTTAAGTTCACCCAATATTGAAATTTGTTTATTTGTATTATTAAAATCAATTTGAACATTGGGTAATTTTCTCTTAAGAAAAAACAAACAAACTTATTATTGGAATTAATTTATAACTTGGGGGATTATAAATGTTTTTTTTAATAGTTGAAACTTATATTATTAGAATGCATTTATTAATTAAAAGGGGTTTTGCTTTAAAATGTTTTTATTAGTGGATAAGAAAATTGATTATTAATTATATTAAGTGGTAATTAATCTTTTAAGAGAAGTTTAATGAACTCAACTCATGCCAAAGGGTCACCGATTAGGGTTCTATTGATGAGAATTTAAGTTGCAAATTTCAACCTTCCCTTCATGATGGAAAAGAAAACCCCTCTGGGGTTTTGAAAGGATAAATATTGTATAAGGCAAAGAGTTAAGTAACACATTTGACATTTCATTAGATAATCAAACATTAAGAAACCTACTATCTAAAATTAATCTTTCTTAGGATGTAGATATAATAGTTAAATCTTCTTATTAAATAGATTAGTTTGTCTTAGGAAAACAAAAGATAGGAAAATGATACTTCATCGATGATACACTTATTCTATAGTACCAGTTCTTTTTCATCAAGTATCACTATTTAGTCTTAATTAATAAGAAATGGAAATACCCTTTTGTATATCTCAAAAATTAGTGCAGGTGTTAAGGGTTAAAAGAATTTACCTCCCAAGTAAATTTGTGTTTAGTTACACACTGTTTGTATTTCAAGAAATATAAAGTAATGTTTAGCTAAATTTTCCTCAATTCAAGAAGTTGGATATATTTGTTTTTACAAGGTTAACACTCACGACATAGAGTATACAAGACATTTGAGAATAGTAAATCTATGAATAGTTAAAGATATATAAGAATAGTAAAGGCGAAGTTACATTTATGTCGTAAAGTATTTAGTATAGATGAATTTAATTAACATTTAAATTTGGAGATAAGTCGCAAGATATAATCTATTTTGTAAGAACATTAGTATTAATTAGTGTTAATAATCTCCTTAGTCTTGTTGAATCAAGGGAATTTGTACATCAGAGTCATCTAAATAGTTAAGATTTAATGGGTTATTAACATTTTAATTTTATTATAAATTATTAATTTCTCTTGCAATCATCGTCAAATTTAAGTTAAATATTGATCAAAATTGTCTAATTCCTGGGCTCCCTTAATCAAATGTTTATTCAAATAAACAAATCAATATTTGATTTTAATTTGTCCTCATTTTAGAAATTGAACATTTGTTAGTCTTTCATGTAAGTTACATTTTTGCAAGTTAGACAAGTTACACATTTATTGTATTATGCAAGTTACTTATTTATTATTATCATGCAAGTTATTTTCAAGAAGTTAGATATAATGGTCCTCACAATTTGAATATTAATCTTCTAGTAGGAAATGGGTTGGCATTTTCAAGAGGTTCCTCATTTCATAGAATTTGTTTGTTTTCAAGTCTTTGCAATAATGATCTCAATTTTAGGTTGCACTAGGATAATGTTTATTTAAGTTTTCAGTAGTACAATAGTTTCATTTCATAGTGTTGCTTAAGCTTAACAAGTATTTAGATAGATAATTAAACAAGAGGTGATGGAAACAAAAACCTAGCAGCGTTCGATATCTATGGTGCCTCTGGGTCATGCTTACGGGTAATGCTGTCGTATTGAACTACTGCACTTAACGCCTAATAAAGCTGCAACAACGACGTCTGTGGCATCGTCCCTATAATTCGTCGGGGAGTAATAAGGGTCATATGGAAGTTAAAATCCAAGGGGTGGGTAATCCCCCTTGGATCGATAATCTAAAAAGATTAATTTTTAAATGAATTTACAACTGATCAATTGAACTTTAGATAACCCCATTAGGGTTTGGATGTGTGTGAAGATCTTGAAAATTTATTTTATCTTGATGATTTCAACAGATGATAATGGATTAAGGGTGACTCATTTAATAGGAAATAGGACTTAGTTGTTTTAGGCCACAAGAAAAAAAGGCCATCTTGAGTCTTTTTTTCTATAGAGCTACCATCGTGAGTAGCAACCGCAGAGAAACTGTCTGGGACATTGACCCTAGAAAGGGTTGCATACCCACCAAACAGTTTACATTAAACCATAGTTAGAAACCAAAACTACATACTTTACGCCTTGATCCCGTGCCGAAATGGGTATGTAGGCAGTCTAGGGACAGAGTTGTCCCTTGTACTCAGGCGTTCGGGGATGGAGATTAGGATTTGGTTTTGGGTGAGTAGTTGGTTCTTGAAGCTCCTTCATTTTTTAATCAAATGGTGCAAATACTAATTGAAAGGTTAAAATTAATTCAATGCATACTCAGAAGGAATCCCGTATGGATTCGCTTGAACTCAAGCTTGTTTATGTAATTATTTTAATACTCCTAAGGACGGCGACCTCGGTGCACTCCTAGTAGGGGAGTGTAGTCTTTAGAGAGTGGCTCAGGACCCGGATGGTCCTGATGAGTCTAAAGTCTCTGGCCAGAGCATATCTTATTCTTATGAATAGATGCCTACCTCGTTTGGGTAGATGCCTATCCCGGATTGGATAGATGAAACCTCCCGTCCCGTATGGTTAGATGCCTAACCCGTATGGTTAGATGCCCAGTCCCGTATGGATAGATTCCTAACCCGTATGGTTAGATGCTCATCCCGATTGGATGGATGCCTATCTCGTTTGGATAGATGTAGCTGAGTATGTGATTGAATCAAAAATAAATAAGAATAAGTAAGAATAAGAAATCAATATTTTTATATAAAAAATAAAATAAAAAAAATCAGTTGAGTTTTTGGATTAAGTGAAGTGGATTATTACATTGGATTCCATACTTTATTGAGTGATGTGTAGAGGAGCTTTCAACTTGTATCTTTACTGAATAACGGGTCAAGTATGTTCATGCTAGAGTTGTTGGATGGATTTTCTCTCATAAAGGAGAGTCTCATCTAGCCACACATCTTATCAATGCGTTGGTGGATCTTTTCAATACGAGGATTTTTAGAATTTTAGAATTTGATGACATCTATTGAAAACAAAAGATGTAATGTATCCCATATCTGATTTAAAAAACCACTAACCACACATTGCACTACTTTGAAATAATGCCAACGAGGCGTGGTGATTATAAATAAACATATGCATCTCCCTTGCACCCACTACAATCTTTTTGATGTACTAATTTTTTTTAATGTCTATGAGTGCATTGTTCTTGGCATTTGTAGGTGGAACAACAAGTCTTACCATTGCACTCTCTATATATATTGCATTAGATAACCACTTGCACTACATTTTGAGGACCAACTTCTCTAATGCCATTTTTAAGGATTTGAAATTGAAACATGTCATCCTTACATTTTTCTTGATTAGAAATTGCCCTAAATATGTTATAGTTTTTTTACTTTGAACTATAGTTTTTATGAGTGGACAATGCCTAACATCCAGACACCCATACTTTATTCCAAGTGATATACATTTGTTCTTCATCTCCATCAATTATTTAATATCGAAATATTTTTTCTCACCAAAATTGTGGTCCTCAATTTGGTTTGCTAAGAGGCACACAAAAAACATTAGCTTTGCCTATGCTGGACATAGATTCCTTGTTATAGGGAGATTAGGTACCTTGGACAACAAGAATTTGGTAGTGGCCTCATTGACTTTATATATACCTTGAATATTTAACATATCTATAATTGGGTTTGTTTATGTTGAATTTGTAGTCTTCAATTCTCTTTTGGTTTTACCAATTTATTTGAAATGTCAAGACTCCAAAATGTTTCATCTCCTTGTATAGAAGCTTGGAGGAATATATGTTACAATGATGCCATCTTGGTATAATGAAATCATTTTAATGCTTTTTTGAAGTGACAACTTGACATTAAAGCCATCATTTTTACTAGGTGTATGTAAGAAGCGTACATTAACCCTTATAATGCTTTTGTTCTTGTTGTAGTGTCAAAAATTGCATACCCCCTTGCAATTCCACCTACACTTTTCTAGCCACTTTAGTGTCCATTCCCCTAGCATTTGAGTAGGCTCATTTAAGCCCTTGCATCAACCTTTTTCTTCTCCAGATGCTCAGGACACCCTTTCGAGCAACTACCATTCAACTTCAATTTTGCATAAATTGCGTGTTTCTCTTGCCACTTGTTTTTGAGTGTGTTTCATTTGGACATAGCTTGTCGTGTGGACGTCCATGCGCCGTGCATTCGTCTCGCGACATCTTAATGTTCAAATGTCATTTTTGAGTGTTTTGACACTTATCAACTATTGAGTTTGATAGAAATAGCTTAGAATCTTCCAAAATGGCTCGCCAACCCTCTTTTCTCTCCTATCCTCTCATTTTAAACCTATCTTTTATCTCCATTCAATCTCTCTAGTTCCTTTAGGTAATCTCTCTAGCTCTCTCTCTTGTTCTCTTAGTTCTCACAACTTTCTCGTGCTCTCTTGAACTTGCTACAACACTCTCAAGCTCTCACAATAATCTTTTGTAACTCTTTTGGCTTTCTCAAGCCTTGTTGGTAATATCTTTGAGCATCTTGGGGATTCACTACATCACTTATCTGTCAAATCATTTATCTTTTCTATTTACATTTTTATCTATCTATCTATCTATCTATCTATCTATTTATCTATCTATCTGCCGTGGAGGTGGAAACACGAGACAAGTCTCCAAAAAACCCCAAACATTTTTCTTCTTTTGTATGTGTGAAGGTTTATTGAATGCATTCAATCGCACAAGGGTTTTCTTATGCTTTATTTATTTCATTTTATTCATTTCTATTTATATTTATTATCTGCTATTTGTTGTCACATTTTTCACTTTTGGGTTTTTCAGGTTATTCAAAACACAAAGTTGGGTTTTTGTGTTTCTAATTCTTATTTGTTCGCGGTCCGTATGAGACTACAGTGCACTGCGCGTATCTGTTCGTAGTCCATATGAGACTACAACGCGCCACATAGACGTCTGCGCACCATGCTGACGTCCTTGATCAAGATGCTCAAATTTGGACCAAAGACTTTCTATTGTCTATTCTTTCCATTTTTGTAATTAGATATCTTCACCAGTTTTACTAGTTGGAGATATTTGAATGTATGTTGTGAAATTGACTCTTAAGGGAACATAGTTCTTCCATTTGTAGGGTCACGTTTGCACCATTACACGTGTCATATAAGTTAATGTTCCATTTTTAAGAGCGAAACCTATGTAAATCAGTTGCCTTGTTAGCATCGAGCCACACTACAAAATAGTTGAGCTTGTTTTACTTGTTATATAGACCCTTAACATATGTTGCCAACATCTCGAAAGGTTTTAGTTTGGCCTCACCTTCCCTCCCTACACCTCCACTTTTATCACCCAAATCATCTTTTTCATCATCACAAAGTGACTCATCTTTACTCTAAAAGGAAATATAAACAATATATATTGGAAGTACAAAATTTTCAATACAATGAGCTACATTTCAATTGCAAAAGAAAAATATTTTAATTTTTTTAGCGCATTGGAACCAAAAAAACATAGCTACTTGTTTATACATTGTAAGTACAAAAATTAATAAAAACAACAATATTCTCAAATGTTAAATTATTAAAAAAATATAATGAAAACATATAAGTATAAAAAGCTATAATAATTTTAATATGTCAAAGTGTACAAGAAATAACTTATTCAATCATTAAAGATAAAATATAAATTAAACATATATTTTTTCAACTTATTGTTTATATTTATTGTACCACTTAAACAAATTCTAAAAAAAAAAAAGAACTTTTTATATAAGACATAACAAGGAATGTAATGAGCTTCTTGTTTCAAACAAATAAATACATTGAATACATTAATAAAAGAAAATGGTTATCTAACTAAAACTAATTGCTATAATTAAACATTTTAAATTTGCAATTAAGCAAATATATACTTCACATTATTAAATTTTATAAAACAATCATAACCCATGTTTGAAGATAATACAATAAAATATAACTCAACTTTAGGATTGTTCCATACAATTGAATTTCAACCACATAAGAAATTAATTTTCAAACTATACAAAATAGTGTGAGCCCCTATCTTGTTCATCTTTGTCAACTGCATGCAATATGATTTTTGTACTAGTTGTAAGGAGAATCACCATTATTCGAATGTTTTACATCTAACTATAGACTTGATAGTCTCCAACTCACCTTCCTATTGGAAATGGTTCAATCCTTTATCAAGGGAGTCAGATAGTAAAATTTGTAAAATTATCATAAGCAAAACGAGAATTAAGTTTATAATAAGTACAATTACTATCACATATAATCAACCATGTAGATCTAAGATATCTTCTTGCCACTCATGACTTTTAATCACCATGCAATCATTAGAGTATAATGAATTGACAATGCATGTAACTATAATATTACTTTGGTCTAAGCATAATCAAAATATATACCATTTGTTCACAACACTACTATCTCTTTCTTGACTCAATAAGATGATCATAAAATAAAATTAAAAAGATAAGGTACAAATTGAAACACAACTTTCTAGAATATTGTCGCATTTCCAAACTACTAGCATGCTACACCCTTGAGTGAGAATCACAATAGTACATAATTTGAATATAGTCTACTTGTAGCTTTAGATGTAAAATTCATATAATGTGTCCATATGAGGATTGTACACTTAGGTATAAGGGTGTTACAATCTTATTTTCAAGAGGAATTATGTATATATCTAATGCTGTTTTGAAGAGTTAAACAACCATATAAAAATGTATTTCATACCTAGTGTCAAGTATAATCAAGACATAAAGTTATTACAATGCTATTTGAAACTAATTCTAGAAACATACATACTACATGGTTGAATATAATGCTATTCATGTACAACTTTTAGGTATCCTACAATAAACAATCCAATAACATTTACATAACTTACCATTTAATGGAAGATTTTAATAGATTCATATTTCTTTATTGAGTTTATATAGTTAACATAATATTTTTGATTTAAATGCATATAATAGTCGATACACAACCATATATGTGTATGGATAAATACTTACAAATAGTTATACATAAGTATAAAGGAAGATATATGAAAGAGTATAAGCTTTTATAATTAAATAAACATATATCTCCTTATTACACAACATTTAATATTCATGCTCTCCTTTGGAATTTTCGAAATGGATGCTCCCACTTCTACTCTCTCCAATGGTCGGGTTTCCGCTGCTCCTAGCGACCAGCCTTGGCTCCCGTCGGTGCCTCCTGCCTCCCCTCCTATTGATGCTCTTGCGGCTCTTTCAACTCCTCCCCCTGCTCTGTTTGCCTCTGCGCTTGGGCGGTCTTTGCTTGGTGGGGCTCTGGTTGGGTCCTTGGACTTGTCGAGCCTTCCTCCTGTCAGTGCCTTCGACCATCACGGCTCTTCTCTCCCTCCTCGTGTGCAACGTTTGGTTGCTGATAGAGGCTCTCTTTCGTCTTCACCCACACCCTTTGCGCAAGGGTTTCGTGCTAGGTCCCCCACGACTGGTGTCTTTGACCCAGTTTTGGATTTGGATGCCCTTGTTGTTGCGGCTGGTGATGCTTGGGGTGAAGACGATCTGCCCAGGCCCTTTACTGGTAAGCGTAGCTTTGCCCGTGTGGCTAAATATGCTGCCCAGCCATCTAAGGGGGTTCGTCCTCTTCTGTTGTGGTCTGTGGCCGCGAAGTTATGGAGAATGTTGACTTCTATCAACACAACACTCTGGTCTGCAGATTTACTGGGTTTTGGCCTTCCCTCCCAAACCTTCATCGCTGGGTGAGTGATTCTTGGAAGCCCCTTGTTTCTTATGGCATTGATCTTTTCCCTTGTGCTAAGGGGTTTTTTGTTGCCTCCTTTACCTCTACTCATGATCGTGATTTGATTTTGGGTAAGCTATAGATTTGGGGGGATCACTCCCTCTCTATTAAGCCCTGGACTCCTTCCTTCAACCCGCTTATGGAATCTCTCTCTGTTCGTCCGGTTTGGGTCCACCTCCCCAATCCCCCCCTCCATTTCTGCGAACCTTCTTGTTTTGAGGCCATTGGTAACTCCATTGGCAACTTCTTGAAGGTTGATAATGCCGCGTTCTCCTTGGGTCATTCTACCTTTGCTCACCTATTAATTGATGTTGAAATATCTCTGACCCTCCATAGGGATGTGGTTCTTATGGTTGGGGATAGGCCTTGGACTCAACTGCTGGATTATGAGGGCATCCCTTTTTGCTATCGAAGGTGCTTCTCAACGGGTCACGTTGCTTCTGACCATTCTCTCTCTTGTCACAAAGGTACTGCTACTTGGTGGAAGGATGCTACAGAAGACCACTTGACGATTAATGCTTCAGATTCTATTTTGGTTGATTCATCTCAAGATGAGGTGCCCCTTACTGCTGACGAAGCCCTGGTTGATGTTATTGTTGTTGTGGACCCTTCCGCCCCCTTGATTCCTACACCCGTTGCTCCTACTCCTCACCTTCACTCTGCTCTTGGTGATTCTTCTCTTGCTGCTGCTCCGCTGCAACAACAGTCTGGCAATGACTCTGTAGGGTCTTCCCCGCTTGATTCTTCTTTGAAAGTTCCTAATGATAGTGTTGTCTAGACGGTTGTTTTTCATAAGCAAAAAGGAAAATCTAACCCCCTTTCCCAAGCCCCCCCTTGTCAAGTTTTGGGTTTTTCTCCCCCCTCTTGATTTGGGTTGGGTTGTTGATGGTTTGACAGGTTGGTTTGGCTTGTCCGACTTTGTTTCTTTTGGGGTTTGCACCCCTGCTTGGTCTATTTAATTTTGATAGCCTTTGACTTTGTAAAGGGTCAGTGCCCTAGTTAACACTGCTTTTTTAATACAAAAACATTTATTTATTTATAGATTTATATAGACAATTATATAACTAGGTCAAAAGTAAAACCAACACATCTCTTTTACATTCACACAACCCACACAAACATTTTAGCAAATACTTAAATTGTAAATCTCGTTTACATCCACACAATTTATATAAACATTCAAAAAACACTTGACTCATTACCCAAATATTTATTTAAACCAATACATAAAAATGATTATGTAAATATAATAATAAATCATTGTTTTAAAGAAATCATATTCACTTCATTATTTTGAACGTTAGACATTTAAAAATTCATTCTTATTTCCATTTAAAGGTAATGTTATACCTAAAACTATTTACTTGGATATTTTTCCTTTTCCCCTTTCTTTGCACATATATTATATGAAAGCATTGGGATTATATATGCCACGAGAATGCAAGTGATGGGTAGTAATAATATTAAATTGTACTAAATTTATATCCTTCCATTGCATATTATCATATGCATATCATTGTGTATATAAACACATTGTAATTATAGTATTGCACGTGTATACATGCATAATTTCTATTTGGTTGCATCATGTATATACATGACAACAATAATATATTTATGTTATTTCCCACATACAGTTACTATTATAATAGAGTATGTGTGCAAAATCTTTGCAACCATGATATTATTATATTGTATTGCAAAATTCATAAAATTGAAACGTTCAATAATAGATAGTGCATTTTGTACTTGTAAAGTTCTGATGCCAATAGCTAACAAGATGAGAGAAGGGGGGGGGTGAATCATACAAACTTAATCCTCCATAAAATCAACAGATTCAACCTCAGTAACTTAAACTTCAACAATATAACCAAAAACTGCTAAACATGCAAACTCATAAACACATAATCATCATAACACATATAACACCAGATTTAACGTGGAAACCCAAATAGGGAAAAACCACTGTGGGATTTCGGACCCACTAAGAAATATACTCTTCTAGAGTATGCTCGGTTAAAATAAAATCTTGTTAAAGATTACAAACACATTGCTAGATGTGACCCGGTTAAGGGATTTCCAAAAAGTAAAAGAACTAAATCATGATTTCTTCCCCTGTGAAGTGATTTGCCTTGCTATGTATCATCTCAGTCTCGGTCATATCAACTTGTCTCTATTCACTATTTCCTGCACACCTTTAGAAAACCTTCTAAAGTACATAAATCAACATCAATCCACACATAATATTATGTAGATTCATCGAATTGATGCTTTCACCGAACTCTGTCAGTGATTTGAAGATAGGGGTAGGACACCTAGCTTGCTTCTGAGATACTCAAAAGTGTCCCTGGGCAGTGGCTTTGTGAAGATGTCTACTAATTGCTCCTTTGAACTGATATATTCCAGCACAACTTTCTTTTCTTGAACTTCTTCTCTGAGATAATGATACTTTATAGAAATATGTTTTGTCTTAGAGTGCATTACCGGATTTTTTGAAATGTTAATGGCACTAGTATTATCACAAAATACAGTTACTGGCTCGGTAACCTTTTCATTTATACCTTCCAACAATTGTTTGATCCATGCTATATTGTTACAATTCAATGCTGCAACAACATATTCAGCTTCTGCTGTTGACTGTGAAATACATCCTTGTTTCTTACTAAGCCAACTTACTAGTCTTTCTCCTAAAAAGAAAGCTCCACCACTTGTGCTTTTCCTGTCATCTATGTTGCCTACCCAATCAACATCAGTATAAACTTTTAATTTAAAATAATTCCTCTTTTCATATACTAAGCCATAATCTTCAGTCCCTCTCAGGTATCTGAAAATTCTCTTGATTGCTGTCATATGGGTTTCCTTGGGATCTGCAGAAAATCTTGCAACAATACCTACTGCATGTGCTATATCCGGTCTACTATGCACAACATATTGTAACTTTCCAATCATAGATCGGTAAAGTGTCTCATCAACAGATGCAGATTCATCATTCTTTGATAGTTTACAATTAGTAGTCATAGGAGTACTTATAGGTTTAGAATCCTCCATTCCAAATTTCTTCAAGATTTCCTTTATGTACTTGGATTGAGTAATGAAAATCTCATCTTTCATTTGCAGTATTTGTAAACCTATAAAATATTTTATCTCACTGATTAGTGACATCTCAAATTATTTGCACATTTCATTTCCAAAGTTCTTGCATAAGGAGTCATTACCACAAAAAATAATGTCAGCAACAAATATGGCTGAGATCAGTATTCCATTGTCCTCATCATTCTTCATGTACATATTGTTGTTTTCACTTGTCCTTATAAAACCAATCTTGATCAAGTAAGAGTGCAGTCTCTCATACCATGCTCTAGGTGCTTGTTTCAGACCATATAAAGCTTTGTTTAATTTACATACCTGATCTTTACTCTTGTCTTCAACAAATCCGTCAGGTTGTTCAATGTAAAATTCTTCTTCTAGTATACCATTCAAAAATGCAGATTTAACATCCATTTGATATACCTTGAAATTTTTGAAAGCAGCACATGCCAACAATGTTCTTACTCCCTCAAGTCTAGCCACAGGTGCAAAAGTCTCACCATAATCTATTCCTTCTTCTTGAGCATAACCTTTGCAAACTAGTCTTGCTTTGTTTCGAATGACCTCACCTTTTTCATTTAGCTTGTTTCTAAAAATCCACTTTGTACCGATTACATTTTTGTCCTTCGGTCTTGGGATCAGTGTCCATGTGTCATTCTTCTTGATTTGATCAATCTCTTCTGTCATAGAATTTACCCAATCTTCACTGTTAAATGCCTCTTTTACTATTCTTGGTTCAAATTTAGATATCAGACATGTGTTTTGTCTCAGTTTGTTCCTTGTCATCATTGGATCATCCTTATCTCCTATAATCTGACTTGATGCATGATGTCTTCTGACATATTTGGCTAATATAGACTCGGTAGGTTCTATATGATCTTCTTCATCACTTGGTAACTGGGCATTATCTTCATTTTCTTCAGCAACTTTCTCGGTAGGACTTCTCGGTTGAACATAAACAAATTCTTCATAATTTTCTGGTTCTTTGGAATTTCCTTCATCATTTCTTTCTGCAAATTCATCAATTTTCACATTTGCACTTTTTACTATTTTGTTAGATTATTTGACCAGACTTTTAAATGCTTTACTTCTAGAAGAATAACCAAGAAATGTTCCTTCCTCACTTTTCTGATCAAACTTTCCTTTTCTGTCATCTTTGTGAACATAGCATCTACTTCCAAAGATTTTAAAATAACTTACGTTAGGTTTCTTGTCATACCAGATCTCATAAGGTGTCTTCATAGGTCCTTTCTTCAGTTGAACTCGATTTAGGGTGTAAACTGTAGTGTCGATTACTTCTCTCCAAAATGTTTGAGGTACCCTCTTTTCTATCATTAGGGTTCTGACACAATCTACAATTGATCTGTTTCTTCTCTTAGCTATCCCATTTTGCTGTGGTGTTCTTGGTGCATACACTTGTCTTTTTATACCATGAACATTGCAGAATAAGTTAAATTCATCAGAAGTGAACTCTCCTCCTCTATCAGATCTAAGACATTTCAGTTGTCTTCCTGTTTTATTTTTAACTCTTGCCTTGTACCATTTAAACATTTGAAAAGCTTCTGATTTTTCTTTTAAAAACATAACTAACATCATCCTTGAGTAATCATCCACAAATAATATGAAATATTTATCACCATAATAACTTTGAACTTTCATGGGACCACAAAGATCAGTGTGTACTAGATCTAAAATTCCTTTAGAAGTGTAGGACTTACTTGTAAATCTTGATCTTGTCATCTTACCCATCTGGCATCCTTGGCACATAGCATTCTCAGGTTTTTCTAAACTCTGTAGACCTCTTACTCGGCGCTTCTTACTTATTTTGATCAGATTATCAAAATTTACATGACAAAACCTTTTATACCATAACCAGGTATCATTTATCTTTGCATAAAGACACTTGTTCCAAGTTGAGTCAAGATGAAATGTATTACCTTTTGTTTGTGTTCCGGTAGCAGCTAACTTTTCATGCTTGTCATGAACTCTGACAATTCCTTTATGAAATTCTATTTGGTATCCTGTATTGTTTAGCTGTGCTACACTCAACAAATTGTATTTCAAACCTTCAACCCAGTATACATCATCACATTTAGCATTGTCAAGAAGTGTTATAGATCCTTTACCTTTCACCAGACATGGTGCATCATTACTAGATCTTACATAGCCTCCATCTTAGTCTTCTAATTTAACAAATTTGTGTTTATCACCTGTCATGTAATGTGAGCATCCACTATCTATGATCCAAGAATCATTATTATTTATGTGAGATATTAGGGCTTTTTCTTCATACCTTTCTTCATGTGATACATCTTTAATAGCCACATAAACAACTTCCTCAGTATCAGTTTCATCAGATTTATCATCGTTGGATTCCTCATCAGCTACTAGGCATGTCTTTCTGTCTCTCCTTCTGAAGTCTTGGTGTTCTCTATATTGGTTGTCTTTCTGTCTGTTATCTCGATATTCTCTCTTTTCACTAGATTCTTTGTTAGGGCAGTTAGAAGCCATATGTCCTATTTTATCATAATTGAAACATTTTAAAGGTAGCTTTCCTGTGTACTTACCTTTTCCTCTCGGTAACCTTCTAGCTAATAATGCTTCAAACTCTTCTTGCTTCTTGATTTCCTCATACAGTTTGTGTACATCTTCCATGTTCTTACGAAATCTTTCACTTGCTCCACTGTGATTCCCTTCAGAGTACTTACTCATTCTATCATTATAATCATCAGATTCACCAAGATGAAAAGAACTGAATGCAGTTTCTACTTTATTTACCGAAGACCCACTGTTATCAAAATTACTTAACTCAAATGCATGGAGCTTACCAATAGTAGCATCCAAAGAAACTGGCATGTTAGGTACAAACCTTAGTTCATTGATTGCAGAGACTCGAATGACATAAGCAGGTAGAAGGGTTCTCAACAACTTACTTGTTACATCCTTTTCTTCAATAGTTCCTCCTGCTCCTTTAATTTGATTGACAGTCTCCTTTAACCTTGTACTGTATTGGGTTATGTTCTCACGTTCATTCATTCTAATGGATTCAAGTTGTCCTCTTAGACTATCTACTTTTGCTCTTTGGACATGTTCATCACCGCCATACACAGATATAAGCTTGGTCCACATTGCTTTTGCATCATTACAACCTTCTAGATCATTAAACTTTGAGTCGTTCAGTGCTGATGTTATTTCAATCATAGCTTGAATATGTTCTTGCTTTGCCTTTATCTCTTCCAAGGTCATCGGGTTGGTGCTTGGTGATATGTAATCATTCTCCAAATAATATGTTGCATATTCTCCAATTCTTGATAAATGCAGCTTCATCCTTTTCTGCCATGTGGAGAAACTTGACTTGTTCAGCTTTGGTGCATCCCTTTTATACATCTTCGGATCTTTGCCTCAAGTACCTTTAAACTTTTCTTCTGGAGTCCAAAGCTCTGATACTAATTGTAAAGTTCTGATGCCAATAGATAACAAGATGAGAGGGGGGGGGGGGTGAATCATACAAATTTAATCCTCCATAAAATCAATAGATTCAACCTCGGTAACTTAAACTTTAGCAATATAACCAAAAACTGCTAAACATGCAAACTCATAAACACATAATCATCATAACACATATAACACCAGATTTAACATGGAAACCCAAATAGGGAAAAACCACTGTGGGATTTCGGACCCACTAAGAAATATACTCTTCTAGAGTATGCTCGGTTAAAAGCAAATCCTGTTAAAGATTACAAACACATTGCTAGATGTGACTCGGTTAAGGGATTTCCCTCAGATTTGTTAGAATCTTCACTTTGTTAGAAGTGACCTTGTTAAAGGATTTCAAACACTCAACTAGAATGTCACCTTGCTAGAGGGTTTACAAATAAGACTGTTAGGTCCACTCGGTTAAGAGATTTCCTGTCACTTACAAAATAAACAACACTAATAATATATATTTGCAACTTCACATCTAAAATGCTAAAGCAGATTCTTATTTGCTCAAAACAATCTTGTCATAGGACTTATCTTGTCCCTCTGCTAGGCTCCTTACTCTGTTATTCAAAACAGGTCTTCAAGCTTCTGTGCTCGGTAATCACTATGTAGCATCCCCGTGCTTACACTTGCCCACATACATTGTTTATCAACAATTCCTTATTTATAAACAATTTGCGAACCGCTGAATCTCCTTGATCACATTTCCCATGATCAATCCTAGCCATCAGATCTTCAATCTTGACTAGGTTCAATGCATCCTTCGATCTGAAAATGTTTTACCTCGCCTTGGAACTTGTATACCTTCCTAGGAACTTGTGCTAGGTTATTGCGGTTCAATCTGAGCTGTAGATCTTCCTCCCGATTTTCCATTGCCGTAGATCTTAACAAACTTCATGCACGACATACCAATCATTTAATCAACTCTAGCTCATCATTGTCCTTCATTAAATAATGCTTGTATCCATCCAATGTGATCTGTCATAACTCGGTTGCAACTCGGTAAATACTGAACTTCACTCGGTAGACATTCTGCCTTCATTAACCGATATCGATAACCTTAGGGTTTACCGACAAGGTTCCTTAGGGTTTACCGACTAGGTTCTTTGCTCAGTGACATAGTATAGTATTAACCTTACAATCAACAACATATGTAGGATATCAAAACAATCTAAACATCATGATTTCATCATTGTCTAACTCGGTAATAGTTGCCCATTGAATAACTTATTTCTCCCCTTATTCATCACATTCTTTCTGTGTCACTTCCCGACATCTTAATTCTCTTCAAATCAATCTTCTCAAGATATGGCAACGTCATACTAAATCAGAAAATCAATTTCTTGACATCAATGACAAAATAATGTTATAAAAATAGTTATCATCCTTTTTTAGTTATATCAAATAATCTTCAACAACCTTCTCAATATCCTTAATGAATATCAACAATCTCCTTTCTATTGAAATGCCAACAGTACTAACTAGAGTATTCGATAGAGCTATAGGGTAATAACCTACCTTTAACCTTGCAACTTGATGGTGATGTGGAGAGGATTCAAATCCTTCTATCATAAAAGGCTTAGGCGCTTCCAAAAATCTTTTCCCTAGCAACTCCCCTAAATATATTCACTTATCCTTCAAAATGCAATGAAAATCCACATTTTTAGTGCTTGCCACACCCTCATCTGCTTCATGGAGGATAGCATATCTTTTTTTTTGAAAACAACACTACCACAAATTCTTTCCACTCTTTGCAAACTTTTAATAGCAAGTAGATGTTTGCAATATTCTAACATTTGTTTGGCCTTATCAATGATAATCCCCATGAAAACTTAAATTGCCTCTCCATAAATCCTCTCATTCCTTCCAAAAGGAAACATAGTAATTTCAAATTAAATTATATTCTTTTAAAAATCAACAACAAATCTTCCTGCAAATAATTAATCTTTACATTAAATATTTTAAATAGTTGAAGTCAAGGTAAATAAAGGAAGCAGGCTAAGTCCATAACTCTACCAAGAAACACTTCAAATTGACAACAATCTGTCCATACAAAACATTGACTAATGAATAAAGGAAAAAAGAGAGACACATGCTCACACATCAAGCATATTGAACCAATAACAATACACTACATTGAAAACAACTACAAATCCCATGATTTTATGAAAACAAGAATAAATGAAAAGTGGTAGTTTTTCACCACCCTTCCACAACCTATGTCACTACGCACAATTACACCCGATCTTCACCGACACATAAAATTGTTAACACAAAGTTCATTATCAACATCAATCATCCAATAAAGCGACATAATATATAATCAATTATAAAATATACTAACTTATTGAAATAATTAAAACTTAGATACCAAGCGACACACACATTTTCACCTTTTAACATATATAAACATCAACCTCATAAGATATACACTTCACATAACCATTCAAAGGAAACACAAACTTCATTCATACTATACTATGCCAAGCTATTTATCAAAGAATTAATGTACAAAACACATACCAATAAAATTTACAAATAACAAGTCGTATAACATAATCACATAATAGACTAACATGCCCAAGGTGTCACCTATAATCCATAGTGCCACACTCGACATGTGTACCAAAGCACAATTACAATGAAACAAGTGGAAGAATTAACTCAAACCTAGAACAAGTCACTAAGGTTAGCACAAAAAATGAGGCACCATTAGTTCTTCACATATCTATTAAACCATCCTTTGTTTTATTGATTTATTTGTTTTATTGATTTATGATAAACAAAAAGAGTAAAACATATATTTTGGGTTTTGGAGAGGAATTGATTATGAGTTAGACTTTGATATATGATATAGAATTGTAACTTTATTTTGAATCCCAAATCCCTTACAACAATCACCCTTAATTGTACAAAATGACTAACCGAAATGTACATGAAACCTAGACCCTCACTTAGAATTGGGACTTGTCCCAAGCCCTAGGGTCCATCTGACCACTGAGTCCTAGCCTAATATACCTGTGGTATTCTTTACTAACAATGAGAGTTAGCCTCTCAATTTGACTCAACCATTACATGAACTACCCAAAAATCCAAAGAAATTCTGCCCTAAGTTCATATATGGAGACTCTAGGACAACGAAGGAACACTCTTAAGATGCTTTCGGAAATTTGGAATGGCAAAGAAATTGCACATCAAGAAGTAATTTGCTGGCTGTTCCCTTATCCTTAGGGGAGTTCGCGTACAGTTGGTATCTCAAATTGCCCAGTAATTCAATTGCAACATGATAAAAGTTAGAAGATAAATTCTCGGGCTTGTTCAAAATCTTTATCTTTACAGTCCTATATCGCCAATTTGTCTACACACGAAGAGAGTCCAATGAACTAATCATAATTTTTAACCATAGGTTTCACAGGCTTTACCAACAAATGGTGACACCATACATTGTCCTAGAAGCCACTGCAATACAAGTGTACCTAAATTCCTTGGAACCTCTCACTTCCTTGTTCATCAAAAGATTGCCCAATGATCATATTGATACCTTGCAAAAGGTTTACAGTCAGGCTGTTCCATCATTGGGTATTTCAGGGATAAAAACCCCATCCTTGCAATTTGTGATGCAGGCACAAACCATACACCTATGCGGAATCTAGTGTCTTTACTTCAATTAGCTACATCAACTCTAATGCTGACGTATCTAAACCATGAGCCTCCCAAGACTGCACTATTTTAGCAGTAAGAGGGTCCCAACAAAGGGCATAATTTGCATCTAGCCTTTGAACTTGAAGCTGTCAAGAAGAAATTATCACAAGTGATTGGCGAATTGACCAAGTTGAGACTAAGTTGTAATCCTCATCAACAACAAAGCAAGAAATGTTAGCCCCAGGAGAGGGGTAGACTCCTTGATCTGGGCACCATCCAAAACAGGGCAATATAATTCAAAAGATGAATATAGAGTTCTAGTCAGTTTTGTAGATCAGGACAAGCAAGACATCTCTTTGAAGCTTTTTTGGAGCCCCAAAATCATCCCAAAAGCAGGCATCTTCACATGGCTAGCCTTTCAAAAAAAAAATCTAACTGCAGAAAAGTTTACAAAAATGGGTTACGAAGGACCATTAAGATGCATTTTGTGTAAAACCTAGGTAGAGACAGTGGACCACCTCCAATTGAATTGCCCCTTTGCTTCTAAATGTTGGAGATGGCTCTGTGCTAAGTTGGGTTTGTTTATTGCCTTGCCGAATGACATCAAGTCTCTATTCCAAAGTTGGCCCCTTCCACTTAAGGAGAGCTCCCTGATTCAAATTATGGAAGTGTCCCCATCATGCTTAGTCTAGGAAATCTGGAAAGAAAGGAATTGTAGGTTATTTGAAGGCAAAGCTAGGAGGCAAGAATCAGTTCTAAACTCAATTGAATCGGCAATAGTGGACTCAGCTAACTGCAAAATAGCCTTTTCTTTGGACCAGTCCAAAGTCTTCTCTTCATGGGATGAAAGTATTAGGACAAAAATGACAAGGAACTAGAATTCCTCCATCCTTTGGTAAAAAAAACAATTCTAGAAAAGTTGCGACCTGGTCCCCTCCAAAGCTTGGCTGGTTAAAATTAAACTTTGATGGTGCCTCCAGAGGTAACCGAGGTCCCTCTGGAATAGGTTACATAATTAGAGATCACTCAGGAGAAATCATAGGAGAAATGGCAAAGCTGATTCCACCAGACACCAACAATATAACATAATTCAAAGCACCGCAACTTGGTTTGATGGACTGCATTAACCATGGCTTAAGAAATGTCTCAGTGGAAGGAGACTCGGAGATAGCAATTAATGCAATTAGGAAGAAAAAAACTCCAAACTGGAGACTTCAAGCAATTTTAGATAAAATATTAGAAAATTTGATCAGAATTGAGCATTATGAAGCTAAACATATCTACAAGGAAGCAAATGCAGTGGCAGATGCCCTATCAAAACTAGTAGCTCAAGGAACTTTCATTCACTGGTGGGAGCAGAGTGATCGGTCTAGTGGTAAAGCAGATCAGAACAATCAACAGGTTTTGTCCATTTAGGGTCTTTGAAAAATGCACTAGATCATCTTGAATGAGGAGGTCAGATTTTAGTTGCTTATTAATTTTAAAGCAATTGTCTACACACATACCTTTGGCGGTCTTGGGGTAATGACTATATAATTTTTGAATTTAATTTCCACTTTACCTTGGGTTTAGTGGTGGGTCCAGATCATTTTTTGTCAACCAAACGCCTAACCTAACTAAGCTTTCTCCTAGCCTCGCTTCCCGAAGCTCCAGTTGGTTAGAGCCGTTATTTTGTACCCAAGGTATGCGCTGTCCGCAGATTATCCTTTTTAATTGTGCCTGGGAGATTTGGCTTGCCCAGGACAATCATTCTCCGCCACCTTAGTTGGAGATATTAATGCAAACCCATTCCTCATTATTAGGTGTTGAAGAGCGCGCCCGATGATCTTGTCTTAGCGTTTTCTGCAAGCCGCTTTCATTCCTATCCTGCTAAAACCATTTGTTAGTTCATTCTAGTCTTTTTCTCTTGTCGGTTTCCTTATTTGTTCAACCATGTCGACTGAGGCTCCGTATGGATTCATTATGAGTGTTTATCCAAGGCCTTCCTCATGCTTTGGAGCAGACACTCCCATTTCCTTCTCGGCCTCCATGCGCTAGGTATCCTTTAGGAAGATCACAGATTTGAGACTGAAGTGTCTCCTCATTCACTCGGACCCTCCTGTTCTCCTTGTAGTAAAGATGATATTGGGCAACGACCATTTGAATAGGGATGAGTATCTGTGAGACAACACCAGTATCTCCTCCAGATTTGTGGATTCTTTGCTGGATCAAAAATTACGTAAGCAAGCCATATGGAGCCTCACTAATGAGCTCTTTCCTGAGGAAATCCTTCAGGAATTTCAAGAGATTTTGAATAAGGCCCTCCATGACTCAGGGGCTCCTCGGCCAAGTGATCAGATACTGTTTAATGCCCATGGAGAGCTCATCAAGTATTATCCTTTCTTGCTAGACTTGAAAGGGAAAGACTTGGACAGACACAGGGTTTTTGATGGAGTTGGACTAAGCTACCTCAAATGGCGGTTCCTAGGGGAAAATCTGGAGGTCCAGGACAAAGAGGAAGACCTCTTCCAATTTGCAAGACTTAATGGAATCCTGCCCCTGAAAGTTGCAGATGAAGAGCCTCAAGCCGATCAAGATTGGCGGAGTGGAGCAAGCAGGGGCCGTCGGGGCTCTGGTCATGGTTGTGGCCACCCTGCAGGCAGAGGCCGTGGGAGAGTGAGAATTGAACCGTCCCAATCTAAACCCTCCAGTGCAAGCTAGGTTCTCTAATTTGGTGCTGTGAAAATCTTTTTTTGAAGCTTAATCCAAGACCGTCTATAGTTTATTTTGGCTACTTATTTATGTTTAAAATTTCTGTTATCTAGGCAGTTGAGAATTTGCTATCCAAACTCTTTTTAGCTTTATTACTTTAAGACTGCATAATTTTGTTAGGTTTTTATAAGGATAAATCATGATGCTTGTGGTTTTCTGCTTGCTTGGAAACCATTTTTCGTTGGAAATGTTGAGAATGGTTTTTTATGCTATGCCACTCAGCTATGACAATACTGTAATTAATTCAAAAATAATATGAATCTCGGCTCTGCCTTTACCGATCAAAAAAACAAAACAAAGCACACATAATGATGCATATAGTGCTGATCCAAGTTTTGGTTCATGAAGTTACAATCAAAATAATCAAAATTTTAGAAGCAAAAACTTTAGACAACAAATACCCTACCCTCCAGGTAATGGAAGCCTCCCAACTCAAGGTGAGACTACAAATTTCCTGGTACTAATTTAGCAGCCCATGGATGCAAGTTGCATGAAGCATTTGATCACGTAGAGATCCATTGCAAGGAGATGCATATTGCCTTGCAAATTATATAATCTATTCTACTGTATCCCTTAAGCCCATGAACACCATGATGCTCGATTCTTACATATTTATGGGAGAAGATGGTTCAAATCATGGGATTGTAGAAGAGGAATTCATATTCCCTTTCCAAAGGGAGAATGAACCCGAGTTTGTTGAAATATGTGCCTTCCAAAACCAAAATCAAGGCAACTATAACCTAAGGAGCAAGAGGGAAGCATTGATAGATGGTATACCTCTTGGAACTAAATCCAACATGTCTATGTTTGATGTCTCGCAAAGTTTCCCAACATAAAAAGAGGCTTTGATCAAGTTGTTGGAACCCTAAAAGGGAAAAAGCACCACTCACACTTCACATAAGTAGGTGTTGATCATTAATGCAGTCGAAGTTGTGTAGACAATGTTCAAATAGAAATCCAACGTACCTCCATTTCTCCTAAGTGTGTGAATCTCTAGGCGGAACTTACACAATCGCGTAGTAGATTCTGGAGCTTCCTACTATTTAATGCCATATTCTATCTGTTGGAAGCTTGGTTTAATGCCCAACCCAGCTAATCCGGTTGTCATATAAATATAAAAATTAAAGGTCAATGTGATTGGGTTATTCAAGAACGCACACATTCAACTAGTCGCAGACCCAAGGATTCAAGAGTGCATTGATATACATGTGGTAGATATCCTTGAGCTATATGGAATGTTGCTGAGTCATGAATGGACAAAGTGTTTAAGAGGGTGGTTTTCCATTGACTTCACTTAGTTGTAGTTACCATGGAGGGGCATAAACAATCAGATTAAAAGAGGCGCTGAACCGAAACTGAAGAACATGATAACTGAGTACAACGGTCCAAACAAAATAGTCAATCTCGTTGACGTAGACTTAGTGGTCTTTAAGCTCGACCAAGATTTAGCATTCAACCATAGAAAATAAAGTGATTCAAAAGGGATCCATGTTATGGGTTGCAAGAGTTCACTCCCACTAACAATCCATTCAAATAATTCATGAACAGGATGGCTAATAACTTGAGACAATTGGGAAGGCTGATGGATTCTTCCATCTTGCTGCTATTAGGGCGGTGTTACATCCATAATCAAAGATCATTTTGCGTTTGCCCTGCTTGCCAAGATGCAATGGTGTGAGTCAAGCTCTAATTGCTGCAAGATGGAGGTCAAGAACTCACCCAACTAGACAACGAAACAAGTGAGTCAGAAGTCAACTCAGATGAGAATAGCTCGGACGATTGCGAGCTAGAATTATATGTTGTCCCGATAGATGATCCAATGAATGAAGCAAATGATCAACATGAAGGCTCTACCAATAATAGTCAGCCCCAACAACCTAAGAAGGAAGAAAAAGAGGACATTTGTTCTCTGCCTCAAAAGAAAAAGGGCAAGTGTCACTCTCAGCACAATAAGAAAGAAGACATTTGGAAGCTGCAGTTCGACAGATGAAAGAGCAAGAAAGGATGTAGAGTTCGAGTAAAGCTGAACAACCCCAAAGTAAAGTCCCTTACTTGCTAGTTGCTCCAATTCGCATGTACCAAAAATATAGCTAAATACGAAGCATTGATACATGGTTTTCTGTTGGCACACAAGAAGGGAGTAAGGCTGCTATCAGTAGAAGGTGATTCTCAGCTAGTTATCGACAAGTAAGGAGCCCATATTCATGTCCTGATAAGAGACTAACTGCATAACGCCATCGCATATGGGATTTGATCAAAGATTTCAATACATTTAATATCAAATCAATCTCGTATCTAAAGAATAACATAGCTATTGGCAGTTTTAGCTAGTTCCTTAGAACCCATTGAAGGCTCTAAGCTCAAAAGAATGTCAATAGAATTGGTTCACATACCTGCAGTTCCAGATAATGTTACAAATTTTCAAGTCTTTGAAGATGATCAACATATATTGGAATTAATTTCGTGCAACAGTGTCTTTGAGACTCAAGTGATTAATGAAGAAGAACGAAAACATGTAGAGATAGATGACAAAGCTATTGTCTACCTCAAAACCAATCCTATCCCCAAGGGGATGGTTACATTAGAAAGGATATTTGATTAGGATGGATCTACTAGAAGAAAGAAGCCTCCCATTGGATTGGAAGGAGACAAATCAGATTTACATCACTTGGGTAGTGAAGAAGAGAAAAGAAGAGAAAAGGGAAGTTGTGATATGAAAAGTGTGTACAACTAAAGAAAGAGAAGAAATTCTTTAAGCCCTAAAAGATTATTGAGGAGTGATAGTTTGAAATTATGATGAACTCAAAACATATGATATCTTGGTGATTGTACACACCATCCCATTGAAGGCAAACATAAAGCCATTGAGACAAAGATAATGTCCAATCAATACATTCATAGAATCATTGATCTTGAAAGAAGTACATAAGTTGTTGAGTGAGAAGATCATCTTCGTAACGAGTCATTTAAAGTGAGTGGCTAACCTTGTCTCAATAAGAATGAAAAATAGAGAAATAAGGCTTTGTGTAGATTTTTGGAATCTTAATAGGTCTCCAAAGAAAGATAATTATCCTTTGCCCTCCTTGGATGAAGTCCTACAGATTGTAAACAACTACCAAATGATCTTGTTCTTGGATGGATATTTTGGATACAGTGAAGTAATGGTCCAAGAACATGATAGATTGAAATATTCTTTCACAACTAAGTGGGGAACATTCACCTACTGATGGATGCCATTTGGGTTGATTAATGCTGGCACGACATTGCAAAGGGCGATGGATATTGCATTTAGTGGTTTACTCAGTAAATGTATCATCATTTACATAGATGATTTGACTATGTTTGAAGATTCAACATGGAAAAGAACTTCAAACTGGGATACGTTGGGTCTTGTGGACGTCATTAAAACTCATTCATTCATTCAATAATAGGGCTGGCCACGTTAAAGACCTCAGGAAGGTACTCTAGAGATGTCAAGATTTTGGCATCCTGTTGAATCCCAAGAAGTGCATTTTCAGGGTTACATAATGGAAGTTGCTAGGTCATGTGATTTTGGAGAAAGGTATTGCCATCAACCTCAAATGTGTCGAGGCTATTCAGAAGTTGATTCTGTCAAACAACAAGAAATAATTTAAGACCTTTAGTAAAATCAACTTCATCTAGAAATTTATAAGTGGATTTGCAGGGAGTGTCCAACCACTTAACAATACGTTGAAGAAAGATGCAAAAAATAGAGTGGACAACTGAAGCAAAGAAAACATTCAAGGGAATCAAAACCACTATAGCAAGCGACCCAATGCTTTCAAGTTTGGACTACATAGCACCCTTCAAGATATAATCGTTTGCCTCAAAACATTCTTGTGTAGGAGTTTTAACCTAGAAGGGACTAGATGAAGGTGGGAGGCCATTGCCTTTATGAGCTCGCCTTTTAAGGATGTTGAGCTAAGGTACCCATATTTGGGAAAATAATCTATTACACTAGTGAAAGTGGTGAAGAAATTTTAGCATTACATAGTAAGGAGAAAAGTCGCTACAATAGTGCCAAACCTAACAATAAAAGCTATGCTTATACGAGTTGGGATACATTTGCTGCAAGTGGATGGCCATATTGCAAGAATTTGAAAAAGGAGGTTTTATCCAATGCCTTGTTGAACCCAAAACTGCGGCCAAATCTTGTTGAACCCTCTCCTTTTCTAAGAAAATGTTTATAAAATGATTTTTTTTTTTGAAGTCCTTTATTTTCCCTTTTAGAGACTTCAATTTCACACTTAATTGATACATTCTTGAATCTGTTACATATGGAGAATGTTTCCACCAGTATTCCAACATGAGTACAAAGGGGTTATCTCTGAACCATGTAAACTCAAAATTGAAGGAAATCATTGTTTTTGGCCTAGTGATAGAATTTGAAGCTTGATTGAAAGGTGATTAGATTCAAAAGATCATAGAATAGCATAAGCGAAATCAATGGAAGAGGAGAGGCAAGAATCATAAACCAATAATCTATCCAGTCTTTAGATATTCGATGAAAATCTTGTCTTCTATTTGTTCAAGTATAGAAACCATTTTTGGGAATACAATCAAAGAGGAGATTTTGTTAAGAAAATCCTTAAAATCTACCATAACCTTTCTAGGATGGATTATGCCACCCTTTTTTTTATTGTCGTCTAATAGCACGTTAAAGTTTCCCCCTAGAATGAATAATTCATTATTAGAATGGTGGAAAAGGGAAGAGATTTGATCCTAAAGAGCTTTTCTCTAATTGGTGCAAGGAGGATGGTATGTATTAAAAATAATGAAGAGTTGATTTTTAGGGCATCCATTGATATGTGGAAGTAACCAAATCAACTAATAAGACCACTGGTTCCTATAGGATGGAAAGACCCCCCAGAGCTCCTATAACTGAAACTGATTTTTTTTTCCATTTTGTTTAGGAATTGAAATCATTTTTTTGCCATTGAATCAGAGAACTTTATTTCTTAGAGGAGGACCAAATCAGGAAATGTACTATCTAGTTGACAATTGATTAAGCATCTTTTGTTAGGGGTGTTGAGACTCCTATTGTCCCAAGGGGAGTCTTCCACTCCTCACACCTTGATATTTTTCCTTTGGTAGTCCTTTCAAACTACGATGAGACAATATTTACGTCCTAATCAGAACTTTCTAATGTAAGTTTCTTTTTTTGATTTTTTTGGTTGGAATAGACCTGGACCCCTTAACATTTTCCTTGTCCATAAGTCTAGTAGACTTCCTTTGACCTGAATTAAGACTTTGAATAAGAGTTTGTTGAATATCAGCAACTATTTACATTTGTTTTTATGTGCTACCTGGTGGACTCCCCCTCTTAGGATTAGGAGGAGTGGCAACTTTATTCACATCTTGTCCATATGAGAGGTGGGGAGTGAGGGCAACTGTTCATCTTCCTTTCCTCCTAACATAACTTGGTCAACAATCTCCTCCACTAAACAGTCCCGACTTCTGTGTAACATTTAGTGACAAAGTTTAATAGCCCTGTCTCTGAATCTTCATTCAAACCAAGAGGAGCAAATCTATTATCTAAAGATCATACATGTGTCTATCCACAAACTACATCTAAAAAGTGCTCATCTTGTTTATGAGAACCATATTCTTCTGACTTACCGAAAGTTCTGACTCAGTTTTCTGTAGACCTTCCCCATCTAATCTCTAAGATTCAATATCCTTATTCTTACCTATCATAACTACCGAATCATTATCATTTTGTTGAGGAAAATCATCTGAGGGACCCATGTCATTTTTCAACGTATCTTTGGGATTATCCATTGCGTTTCCTTTACAAATTCCAATTCTTCTTCAGATGATGAAGTTGGGCTTACAAATATGTTTAGTTAATTATTAAATTCCAAATTTATAGTTGCATTTTCCTGACTGGAGACATTTGTGGGATTAAATTCATTTGTAGGTTGGGTATTCCTACTAACAAGCTCATTATGTTTGCCATTTTCAAGATTTTTCTCCTGCAAAGATTTGTCCACTCTACTGGCCTGAAACTGAATCTGAGGATTATGCTGAAGAGAATTGTCCCTCTCCCTAACTTAAGAAACTCTAGCAACAATTTGGATCTTATTAACGTTTTTAAAATCCCCACCTTCCTCAACAAGTGTACTTGATTTCTCATATCCACAAATCAACATTTGGGTTTGAAGCTGGTATATCTGAAAGACCATTATTAGTTTCCAAGTTTTTTCTTGCATCTTCTTATAGGGGGTAGATTTGACATTTACATTAGTGATTTGGTGAATGCTTCTGATAGCCTAATCTTTATGATTATCATTTACATATATTTCCTCATGAAAAGATTTATCTACCCTATTAGATTGAGGCTAAAACTGAAAGGAACACTGGAGATATTTATCCATCACCCTGAACCGAAAAAGAGTATCATCATTTTGGGGCTCTCTATCTTTTACCAAATCTGCCACTTCCATGTAAAAGGAAATGGAAGATGAAATATTGGCAATGATCTTTGTATCAACCTCTATTTTCCCTTTGTTACACTGATTAGAATCTAATACAATGAACTGATGCCGCAATCCATTCCTCGTTCGGAGCTTGATAGATCTAGGAGAAAACTCCATATTTTCCACCAAAACACATCTTGATCAACAGTGACTCATTAAAAAACAATATTTATGCTCATGGAAAGATCCAAAAGACTCCCCGATTTTTCTCAAGATAGAGAGATCAAAAAATTCTAATGGATTATTTGGGAGAGTACTCAGTAAACCGAGATGGAATAGAACGATGTGCAATGGCCTAAGGGGATAAAGGTTTCTAGGGTTGGACAACCAACAAGTTATCCATAAACCAATAGAATGGTTTAAGGATATCATTCGTCACCTTCTCACAATCAAATACTATTAAAAAAAAGAGAGTAGAAAGAAGATGAAATAATATGGATACATACCATTTCAAAGAGAGATCTAATCGTGAAGATTAACAAGTGGGAAATTTTCTCCCCATATGTGAACAAAAAGCTCAAATATTTCTTTAAGAAATTCAAAGGGGTCCCATCAAGTTTATAGCTGGAATCGGCCACCAAGATTAATGCTCTTAAAAAATTAGTCTATACTTCCAAAACCAAGTAAACCAATTTTGAAATTTCATTAAAATTCAAGTCAAGAGAATCATTCGATTTTTAGAAACAAATACACCCAAGACTAAAAATTGACTTTAAAGATGAATCTTTCTTGTATAATTTTTCATTATAATAAATAATAATATTATTTACATGTCATTTCTATAAGGTAGAGGCATAAGGTATGGATTGAACTTACTAGGTATGTACAACTTGATTATTCTTTCCCTATTTTATGGTCATGCAATTTTCTACAATATTGCAAAATTGTACGTGGTGATTGGATATTTTATAAAAAAATTGTCCAAGATCTCTTCAAGAAAGATTAGATGAAATTATCAGAATATAAAAATTAAAAGCTACAATACAATTATGCATTGATTGATGTTAAGAGGGTGAATTCAGTAGCGAATCAATTTTTTAACATTGTTAAACATTCGATTAAAAAAATCAAACATATGAATGTTGACAAATTGATTGAAAAACATTTATAGTTAGAGAGCTATAATATTTACCATAATAGATACTATTAAATCATTCTTCCAAACTCTTGAACCTTTTATATTACAAGACCTAAGGAGCTCTTAGAGGAGAGAAGAAAGTGGAAAAATCATTTGCCCAATCTGCTCTAAGCGGCAATTATTTTGTTTTTATTTAATATCATTCATGCTTGCGGATTTATCAGTTTTTAATTTTTTTTCTAATGATTGTTTTCTATACTTTGTCTTTATATTATTTTTTTAATTTAAATTTATTTCCTACCTTTAAAGGCATTATGCTCTTTTGTGGTTTTTTGGCATTTACATCAAGCTATATTCTTGTGTTTTGTGCTTGCCATAATGTAGTTCCTCCCATGTTTGCATTCTTCTATCATTATTATTATTTTTAAAAGAGGTAAGAACCCCATACTTTATTGAAACTGAAGAAGATTACAAACATAGATAAATAAAAGGTTGAGAAAAATGATAGAAGACAAAGTCGAGAATAGGGAAAGAGAAGACCATAAACATCCCGCCAATAGAGTAGAGAAAAAAATAGGGGCGAACCCAATCCCCAAAATTACAAACAAATTTGATTAGCAAAAATGAGGAAGAAGTTGAAATGGGACAAGACATAAAAAGAGCCTCCTCCACACCAAGAAGTAGCAATTGAGAAAAAATGGAGAAAGGTGGTTAGAAACTCAAGAAAGTATAAAAAAAACATGAAACAAGAATTGAGCAATATAATTGCACTATAATTGATAAGTGGAAAAAGCCAAAAATTGAGGCTTGGAGCTTCCAAAACTTGTCTGCACCCATCCTGAGACATCATTTGTGAAATCTCTTCACAAAAGGTAATTTAAACCTCGAAGTCAAGGTAACCAATCTATAACCTCTATGTAGCAACATCATGTATCAAGGAGGTTCCTAACCACAAGAGCAGTGAGAAGAAGAATCTTCAAAAGTAGCCACTACACATATTTCTCAACAAAGGCTGAAAAAAGATTGTTGCAACACTTTGTTGACACTACTGATTGTAACCTTACGACGTCCCTCCCAATTGATCTATCTTTTGATGGTCCTAATGACAATATCGTCTGGACAATGATTTCTCGTAGGCGAAAGGGGAGGTCTTCTCCCCTCCCCCAAACCCCCCTTTTTATGGGTTTGGGTGTCTCTCCCCTTCCTTGATTAGGGTTTTGGATGTTTTCTGGTTTGATAGGGTTTTCTTTGGCATGTCTGATTGTGTTTTGTTTCTTACTACCTTCGGGTTGTTGTTTTTTGAGACAACATCCTGTATTTTGGTGTTATTTGTGTGTTTTTGATAGTCTTTGACTATGTTAAGGGTCAGACCCTTGGTTAGCACTGCTTTACTAATAAAAAATAAAGACTGAAAAAACCATTAAAAATTAGATAGAGAACAAAAATTATTGATGCACAATCACTCTCCCAAAGCAATAAAAAATAACATAGCTTCGTTGCAAAATGATTTAGAGTATTGGTCAACTAAATAAGAAGTGACAAAAATAGTGGAAACTTAGTCTTGGCAGAAGAAAAACTACAACCCAGAAGGGAGTCAAGGGAATGGTATCAATTGCAATCCATTGAAACAAGGAAGGCATTTGACTGTAGTAGTGTCTAAAGACATAATTTGAGAACAAGAAAGAGGAAGTCTAACACCTTTTGAGGGTAAAAGAGATGAACATGTAATGCTATACAAGAAACACAATGAAAAGAAAACAAATGTTAGTGCAGGGGGATGTGACGAATCCATCGAAAGGGAAAATCATCCAAAGTAGGAGATGATGGACAAAGAGAAAGAGACCACATATAGAATGCAAGGTTGCAAAGACCTTGCAATGAAACGTAAAACCAAGCCACCAAATCAAGCCATCTTAGGAAGTTCAAATTCAACATATGAAATGTTTTCTTTTATTGTGCTATTTGCAAGCTTGTCTGCCAAAACATTTGCTTCTCTGTAGCAATGTAAAATTTTGAATTGGCCTAGGTTTTCTATCAAAGAAACACATTGATTCAAAATGTATTTGAGTTTTCAAGATGGTGTAACCAAATGGGATAGAGCTTTAAAGACGATCATGGAATCTCCTTCTATGCATAGTTTCTTAACTTGATACTTTATGGCCAATGAGAGGCCCATAAGGAGGGCCAAAAATTTAGTTGTGTTGTTGGTAACATGGGGTAAGATTTTGCATACCACTTACAAGGTATTCCTAGTGTGATCTTGTAGCACTGCTCCTATTCCATAAGCCCCAAAATCTCTTACTCTTGCTATCATTATTTTTGATCCACTGTTGATACTATATATATGATATATGAAAATGATTATTCTTTTGTATTGGCATCCATGTAGTGCATCCTTTGATACAATTATATTATTTTGATCAAGTGATATGATATGATTATCATTGAAATGGTTTACAAATGTTAGTCATAGTGATAGATGATGCTTATGATGAGATGATTATATTATGATGTACTAACTATGTTTATGATGTTGACCCCAATTGGGGAATATTTATATGCACTTCGGCTATGAGGTATATATATAGGTACCCATGACATGTTTGTTGAGTGATGTAGGAACTAGGTATCGAATCCACCTAGCTTCATGTTAGATTTTGAGATAAGTGAGAATCGAGTCAGGATTTGATGTTAGTCATAAATAAAATGCAACTCCAAGCAACTGATGATCGAAGAGAAAAATAGAGTCAAAGAAAAAGAATTTTGAGAAGACTCTCAATACTCTCACTGAGCTACCACTACACTAGTGAAGGTGGGAGGAGAGTGTTGAATAAATAGAAAAATAAGGGGATATACATACAAGAGGTACATTAACTCTTACTCCCCATAAAAACTGGGAGATTTTACCCGCTTGGTAAAATGCCAAAACATGTGGCACAAAATCCTTACATGAAGATAGGAAAGGATTTATGAAAGGTGCCACATTAAGCCCAAAGAGGGTGAGAAACCCAACTACCCCACAACCCACTTAGGAAATGATAAAATAGTGGTTATGAAAGGTGGCACAACAAGCCTATATTGCCCATGTGTAGGAAATAGTGACACATGTGGTTGAAGTATTTTGCCACATGTCCTTATTTAATCACTCCTAATAACACAAGTAAGCTTAAATAATATGTGTAAAGAAAATAAATACCCCCTAACATAAGAAAAATAAAAAACCTACACTAGCCTCCCTTATGAATATCTTAGGTGGGTGAAAAGATGGGTCCTAACAAATGAGGCCATTTTAGGTAACCATGTACATGGAGATCCCCCCAAAAGAAGAAGTCCCCCATAAGAGGAAAGCCTCTGACTGATCTTCTCAATGATTCAACAAATAGACCTTGAATTCATACCTTATGGATTGGACATCCAAATAAGTAGTTATCTTTCATCATGAAGCTTTATTTAGTTATCAACCCGGGGCGTATACTTGAAACGGGTCTGCAAAGTGTATGCACTAGAAAGACTAAAACAATCACCTTTCTTATTGCTGGAAATGAAATGTTGCTGAAGAATAATGCTGAAAGAAAATAATTGAAATGCTTGAAAGGTAAACTAACTATCACCTAAGCAACAACTAGGAAAGAGAGGAATTTATCCATGATCAATAAGCATGGTTCTACTCAGTTTGCAGTGACTGCAGGAATAGTCACAAGAAATATTCTAGTGGCTGAAAGAACAATCTGTGATCAAGATAATGCTAAGTACAAAATGAAAAAGTAACTGATAAAAGAAATCAAGGGAATACTCATTAAGTGGGCCCCCTAAGTAAGCATCCAAACAATTGAATCAAATGTCTAGAACTTAAAGTATCATCTTTATTAATACAAAAGTTCTTGATAACATAACATCATATTGCTGGAAGTCTGTCTCTCAACTAAACTAGAACTGTATTACAAACTCTGAAACTATTCTTTTCTCTAACCACCATACAAGAGAAGGTGGGAAATTATTTAAAGCATGAAATTCCTAACTAACTAGCATACTACTCCCAAAGTTCAAGGAGGATGCTTTTATTAAACAAGGAAGTTACAAGTGCTGAGAACCAGTCAAAGTTTGTTGGAACAACATAGAGAGAATATAGCGTAACCTCTGTCCTAAATTTACTCCTACATCAAAGGAAATCATTTAAGTCTTCCAATAAGTCATAATGAGCTATATTCAACTGCTAGTTGACTCTTTCTATCTCTTTTTACCGGCCAACAACTCCATGATGTTTATTGCTGAGCATCTCAGTCTGGTTCAACATTCTTCTTTAGTCCTGCATGAAATTGTTAACGTGCACAAATATAGGCCTATTTATCCCTATTAGAGTAACATTCAAAATCTACATGTAACATTACCATCGATATTCCTCACACCATAATTACCTATTATATTGCATAAAAAAGGAACATATATCAAACGAGTTCATGTCATATGACCATATCATCAAAACATATAAAGTCTGATCACTTAGCAAAGGTTCTGAATTCAAAAGACATATCTAAACTCCCAATGTCCTAGTAATGACACATAAATATGGATAAAATAGAGCCATTCTTTTGGCTCATCAACCCCCCTAAATAGAGAGAGAAAATTACCCCCCCACAAAGTAGGGTTGGAATGAACGAATATGAAGCCCCTCATAAAGTAGACACCTATCACAATCCAAGCAAAGCTCGCAAATGAAGGAACTTTCTCTGAGTGAAGGGCTGGGTGAATATGTCTATAGTCTACTCTGATATAGAACAATGCTTAAGATCAATGATGCCATCTTGAATTGGCTAGTGAATGTAGTGCATATATATCTCAATGTGTTTCATCCTCTAGTGATGAATTGGATTTCTTGAGATTTATATAACACTCTGATTATCATAAAATATGACAATATGATTTTTTATTGGAATACCAAACTCAATGAGAATATTCTGAAGCCAAATAGCTTTAATGGTAGCATTAATTGCCCCTCAATATTCAACCCTTATTAAGAAAGAGCAATTGTAGATTTCTCTTGCTCAACCAACAAACTAGACCTAAATAAGGTGAGAAACAACATGCTAAAGTCGGATTGCGGTCTTGAGAATCATCCCAATATAAATCTATATATCCCACCAATTCAATATCCACTCCTTTTGCATATTAAATTTCATAATTGTGAGTTCCCTAAATCTATTGGAGGATCCTCTTAGGTACTTTCCAATGCAACTCACGTGGCTCTTACATGAATCGAGAGGCCATGCCCATAACATATGAAATATTGGGTCTCTTATGAGTCAAGTAGATGAGGCTTCCAATAAGTTGTCACTATAAAGTGTTGTCAACCAAGGGTGAAGAGAACTTAGCCTCAAGTTTGACTCCCAACAAAGTAGAGTTAGTGCAAACTCACAACCAATCATGTGAAATATAGAGAGCATATCAAATGCATACTTGGATTTTCCAAGAAAGATACCCGAAGATGATTGAATGATCTCAATTCCCAAGAAGTAATGTAGAAGACCCAAGTCTGACATCAAAAATCTATCATGTAGAGTAGTTTTTACTGCCTTGATGGTGGATGAGTGACTCCCTATGATCAACAAGTCATCACCATAGAGAATCAACAATGTGAGAGTGTCATCCTATTGTAGAATGTATATGATTGAATTATAATGGCATCGAGTGATGAACTATTAGAAGGAAGTTAAGTCCATCTATATTTCCTCCTGAAGGTTGCCATGAAGAAAGACACTCTTAACATCCATCTGATGAACTTCCTAATGATGGGCTGCAACTATATAAAGGTTAAGTTGAATAGAATTCATTTTAGCAACTAGTGCAAAAGTCTCAGAGTAGTCAATCTTGAGAACAAGAGAGAACCCTTTTTCTACCAAATGAGCCTCATGCTTATCCATCGATCCATCTGCTATACATTTTGTTTAATAGATCCACTTGCATCGAACAATTTTCCTTCGCTAAGGAAGAGGGACTGAATTCCACATGTGATTCCTTTCCAAGGAATTAAAATCTTCTTATATTGTAGCTTCTTACTCAGGAATACCTATGGCTTCTCAAAAGGAATATAGAACAAAAGCTACATAAATGAAGAGATGTGGAACCTGCTAAAATTATGACCTTTTTCTTCTAGTATCTGATGGATTACCAAGCCAATCACCTGTTGATTCAAATTTTTGTCAATCCTAAAGAGACACTAAGGCTAGAGAGTATGGAGGAGAATAATCAACCTCTGAATGATGAATAGAAGAGGAATGCGAATCCTCATCATCATTGTTGCCATCTAAAGTGGAGGTAGAAGAATCCTCATCAAAATTAGGATGTTTGAGATCCTCTGAAAATATTTCATCATGATGCATTGTATCCAATGTGATGGTGGATGGAGAAGTGGTATGAGAAGAACTAGAATAAAAATCCTCAAAATGAACACTCCTCTTATTGAACAACTCATGAGTGGTAGGATGGAAAATTCCATAGCCTTTGACATCATTTAGATAACCAAAAAATATGCAAGGTTTGTTTTGTAGATCCATATCCTTGTGTTTCTTAGTTGGAATATGAGCCCATGCAAAAGAACCAAACACTCTAAAGTTCTTAATTGTGGGTTTCTAACCAATACAATATTTAAAGGAATTACCACCTTCAGAGTTTTGTGAGGAAATTCTAGAAGTAAAGCACATAGTTAATGGCCTCTTCCTAGTAATGAGGTGCCAAAGATTTGGAGTGAATCATACAATTGGCCATCTCCTTCAAGGACTTGTTCTTACATTTTGTGACACCATTCTACTAAGGACTACATGGAATTGTGTGCTACATATTGATACCTTTTGAAGCACAAAATTGTTCAAATTGATTGTTACCATAGTCAACCCTATTATCTGTACACAAAATCTTAATGAACTTCCTAAATTGTTTCTCTGCAAAAGATTTGAAATCTAGAGAATTTTCGAAGACTTCAAACTTTTGTTTGAGAAAGCAAACCCATGTATATCTAGAAAAGTCATCAATAAATGTTAAGACATATTTGGCCCTATTGAAAGATGGTTGTGGAAATGGTCATGCCAAGTCATTATATACCAACTCCAATAGTTGTGTATCTCTCCATGCTTTGACTTTATCATATTACTCCTCAAGACGCTTACTAAGAATGCATCCCTAACAAGCTCCATCATAAAATTAAATAGATTAAGACAACCGTGAAACCATGTCCTATTGACTAAGCTGTTGCGAGTAACAATAGTTCAAGTGGCCAAATTGTTGATGCCTCAAACAACTCACCCCATTCATATGAGTAATGCTATTGAAGGAGAGTCAATAAAAAAGTGAGAAAATTGATATAACATAGATCGATGATATGTTTTTCCCCCAACAACAGTAGACCCATTATGCATTTCACTAATGACCACTGTATCTGGTGTGAACTCAACTTGCTTTCTAGAACTAGTGTGAGTGGTCTAATAAATAGATAGGAGATTAATTGATAAAAATGGAACACAAAGGAAATTCTCAAATGTTAATTCACCCCAATCAAAAAACCGTCTCCCATGCACTTCAATAGGAGTGTCAACGCCCATTAGTATG
The DNA here is from genome assembly GCF_030272615.1 of Cryptomeria japonica. Lineage (NCBI taxonomy): Eukaryota > Viridiplantae > Streptophyta > Pinopsida > Cupressales > Cupressaceae > Cryptomeria > Cryptomeria japonica. The sequence continues at coordinate 18,269,249 of NC_081410.1, forward strand.
GTAGGCATAGAACATGGCTCTAAAGAGGTAAAATCATCTTCTGAAGAAGCGATGTGGTGTGAAGCACCTAGGTCAATTATCCAAGAATTTGGTTGTGAAGCAACAACAACTAGGGCTTTACCATTTCATTTCCCCTTACTCTTGTCTATATCCTTACGAGATCCTTTTGATGAATTCAATTTGACTAAATTAGGCACCTTCATATTTTTCTTTTCTAGATGTGTAAGGTGATCTATTTTATTCTTGAAAAACTTATGTTCATCATGACCAAGCCTCTTACAGTAAGAACACTTGAATTTCTCCTTCTTGGGTTGTTCAAGTTTTGATGAAGAGGTGTGATTATCTACTTTTGTAATAGCAATTTTTTAATATTTCTTCCTCTCTCCTTGGATCTTTTGTTTCTTATCTTTCTCGCAGGACCCTTTTTATTCTTTTGTGCCTTGATTTGCAACTAAGGCATGTGACTTAGAGAGTTTGATTGTACCCATTAGAATCAGTTTTTCCTACTTCCTAGTGAGTTCTGCAACGAATTCATCTAGAGAGGGAATTTTGTATATGGAACCTAGGGCACATTTTGTAGCATAGAATGTAGAAACTAACATTGAATAGTTAGGACGAAACTTATAAAAAAATCTGAAGATAAATTTCTTATCATCTTTCTTGATTCTACATTGTTCTAATTGTAATATTATAGATTTGAGTTTTCTGAAGAAGTATTGTATAGTGTCAAAATTGGTTGGACTCAACCCTATGAGTTCACTTTCCAACTGATGCCCTCTTAACTCATCCTGTCTACCAAAGAGGGTTTCCAAATTGGTCCACACTTCATTTGGTGTAGTGAAAGATTCAATGTGAAAAAGAAGGTTAGGGGAGACTGACATACACAAAGTACCAAAGGCTTCATAACATTTGTTAAACCAATTTATCCTTTCTGCATCATCCAAAGGTTTGGTTTCAAGTCTCATTGTAACACGATGATGTCCATGTATTTTCAGATATATTATCATCTTATATTTTTCCATTCAAAATAGTTATACAATGTTGAAACAAGATTTGTAGATGCATCCATGATAGTAGAAAAGAATATTGCAAAGAATGAGGAAAAGTGCAAGAAAGAAGATACACGAGACACCCCCTTTCCACTAGTCTAAAAAAAATCCTCCACCCCCCCAAAAAAAATAAAATTACAAGGTTGGCACTTTTATCAGATTACAATGATCTCTAGGCCTCTAATGGCCAAAATTACAATTTTTGATACCGTGTGATGAAATTTGTGCTCAATATATGGATGATTCAACAATAAAACCAAACAAACACTCAAGATAAGACAAAAGAGGCCAAATTAGCTCAAAATACCACAAGAATGAAGTATATCAAACTCCTTGTTGTGTATATTTATTGAATATGTTTGGTTGGATGTGTTCTCATTCAAGATTTTGGTAGCATAACGATGCTCAAATGAAAAATGGGTGAGAACCCATTAAAAATAGTTAAAGGTTGGATTATACAGGATTTTGGATGAGATTGAATGGATGGTTGAGATTGCTTGATGAAGATCAAATGTTGAGGATGAAGGAGAGGAATAAAAGAATTAAAAAATTATTTTAGGGTAGTTGAGGGGACAAGGCCATGTGCTTAATGTGATGGGATGAGTTGACTTTACTTAATCAAAGGTTAAGTCTTTGCACATGCTTAATGGAGTGAAACTTGGAGATGGAGATTTAATTAAATAAATGTTGGTAAATAGATTTGTCTTTCCTTATTTGTTTAATCTTAAAGCACTATGGGTCATAGAAAGGCAGACAAACTTTTACCAAATAGTTGGAAAATCATTATATTGATTAACCTCTGAATTAAGGTACAACTCCCTCTAGTAAATATTCGTTCGGCTCCAAATTACATACAATCAATAGAATGCTTTTCACTAGAAAGCACTTAAAGGCAAGCACTGATCCATATATAACTTTTTATATAAAGCCGACAGACTTCATACGAACACTAAAACAAAATGAAAAGCTTAAAAAGATGAAATTTGACAATAGTTTTCTGCACATATAGAAAGTATAACAACCTCTTCTTTGAAATAGATTTACACAGAAATCAAACTTCAACTATCAAACACACAGATTTGAAATTGAAAATAGTTGTTAACAAGATTTTGCATTCACCGATTGTCATCCACTTTCTACATACACAAAATGTTTTTAGCCAATCTTAAAGATAGTCTTTTCAAAAACTTAATGAACCCGATCAAAGTCATTAAAAAACATATTTATAGGTCACCAGATCCAATAGTTCCTTTTTACCAAAGTAAAATTAACCCGTAAGAGTTAATAGAAAGCAACCCTAACTGTATAACCGAAACTAAGGAAAATAACTAGACTCACTGGCAAACAACTACCAACAGTGCTAGTCATGCCGTCTGTTCAATTTTGGTGTGATCACTCGGGTTGGTGTCTTGAATGGACACCATCACCGCCTTCACCGCACTCCACTCTCGATGCACTTTTGAAAACTCCTAGATTACAGTTACGTGTGGCAAACTGATATGAATTACTCTATGCTTCCAGAGCTCCTTCTTTCTCTTCACCATCTGCACTTTATCTGTGTGGGAATCCAAGTGATCGAGACAAACAATGCTCATTGATTCCACCTTAGAGATCCTCGTAAAGTCTTCCATGGACAAGGATTTCTCCATCTTGATTTGTCTGATGTGGTTGCTAAACTGGTTAATCATCTCCATGGTGTCTTCCAGGGTTTCACTATCTTCTTTAAGTAATTGAACATCCACGCAGTGTAAGTCCTTCTGCATGGTCGCCCTTAAGGCCATTAATTCGCCACGCAGACTGGCCGACTCATTATAACCCTGTTCAATAATTTGGTTGCACCACTCAATACTCTCCTTACAAATAAACATTACATCCTCATTTAATCCTGACACTTGATTCTCAACAAGAAAGTTCATTAGACCATAACGCTGAATATCACACATTTGTTTTGAAATCACAACCCACTTAGATTTCTCCTTCTGCCACAAGACCAAGTCAGAGTCCAATGCTTTGGTGACCTCATTGGCTTCTTTGAAAATCTGGACCAAATCTGTTATGTAATTAGTTGCCTGATGCATAATCGAGGTGAGCCATTCTAAGAAAACCTCGGCAATCATCTTGTTTCTTTGAACTTCATCGAATAATTTTTGTTTGCTAGGTTATTTTGGACTAAATGGTCCTGAATGCTGGGACAATGGTAATGGGCTATTCTGCAAAGCATGAATATACTGGGCCATTTGTGTTAAACTTTGTTTCAACTCAACCTTGTCTCTCTCGTCCTTCTAAGTATGGGAGATAATTCATTTAGTCAAAGTTTCTAGATGCTTCACATCTACGACTCTGGTTTCGACACCCAAATCAATTCGTTCAACATCGTAGTTTGCTTCTCAAGCCATAGAAGCATCTTTGTTGGACTCGAGTCTAGCAATGTCTATAGTCCAATGCTTCGTGCTCTCGTCAAAATCAATCATAGCCTCTATTTTTAACTTTTTGGGCTTTGTAGACCTTCCCAGACATTTACTCATAGCGTCCTCCATTGATACTGAAATCAGAACCACATTCCTTTTCCTGGTGATTGAATCACTTAACCATTTTGGTGCTAGAGTTAGTTCTTTTGAAGACATGGGTGGAAATCCTGCTGAGGATGGTGGTGTGGCATGGTCTATATGAGACTGGATTTTGAGTGTCCCTGGGTCCTGGACAATAGTATCCATGTCAATTGAAACCTTGTCTGCTTTAGAAACAGGGGATGTCATCTTGCACAATGTTTCTTCTGCATCCAAATCCAGAATGAGATGAGAAGCTGGCGGCTGGAAACTCTTCTTAGACCTTGACCTGGTCACTCGACCAGCAATAGAAATCTCAACCCCGATGTCAAGTTTCTCTTCTTTAATCCTTGCTTGTCCTTTTCTTGCATCAGAAATGGGAATGTTAGTCAAAACATAAGTTTTACTTGCAGTACTCCTCTTTCCATTTTTTCTTCTTGAACTGGTTGCTCGTGTTGGATGAAATCGGCAACTCCTAAGCCAATTTTCTGTCTTGTGCATTACACTGAAGGTGCGTGTCTGAATACTATCCCCCATCTTCTTGCTCCAATCCACTTCTAGAAGAGGTTCATCATGGAACCGCTTCATAAACTCTGAATCAAGTATGTCTTCATCATCGGTGGTGACACCCGAGGTATCCATGGGAAATTTCATGTCATGAATTTGTTTCAAAGTTAATCTAGACCAACTCCTTCTCCATACTTCAAATTCATCCTAGCAACCCTCCCAATAATCCTCCAACTGAGGAACATGCTGATCAGGTACAATCTTCTTCACATACTGAGTAATAAAACCTTTATTATCAAAGTTATCCCTTTTCACAAAGGTCTTCAAATGAAACCTTTTAAATTCCAGTTCAAGATTTAGTGCATTAGAGACTGATCTACAACTATAATGGCCTAAATCAATGGGAAAAATCCCACTTGTGTCGGAGTCCTCACCATAATATTTTGTGACATAAGCAAGCTATCTAGAAACTTCGATCAAAATGCAGGAGTCTGAAACGTACCTGGGTAGTCTAAAGGGTTCACCTTTAAATCCTCCAACTCTTAGGTAAGTGAAGTGGCTGAATTGTATAAAGAAACTGCCATATATGTTGACAAGCTCAACTGCTTTTGCAGACATTCTTCTATGCAAATTACCCTGTAATTCAAAGGTCATCCTTCCAACAGAAACATTAGTCCAATGAAGATAATCATCAACATGCCCTTTCAAAGTCAAACTAGGATGATACTCGTAAATTCTCATGCCTTGAACCCATTTTACATGAGCCATTCTCTCACACAGGCAAGCATATATAACAGATAGGATGACATATAAAAATTAGGCATTCCCAGATAATTACTCAAACCTTCATTTAACCTTTCTGCAATGACAGGTCCCCAGTCTATGAACCAACCTCTATCTAGAGTGACTTGGATGAAGAAATACATCCAATCCTCCCAGTAAAAAGAGTGGGAACTATCCTTTACCTTGCTCAACAGTATTACCAAGTCTCGGATTGTAGGAATTAAATGTTCATGGGTTAGAGGTCTCGATAGCCTCAAGCCCCCTTTTTGTAATTTTTGGAGCCATTTCCGTGTAATAATAGTTCTATAATATTGCTTTTTCTCAGAGAAAACTCTGTAGGATTTATCAATGGTCCAATCTTCATAAGGTTCCCGGTGTGGAATACCCATGGCTGCCATTACCGTCTGTCTATCAATGGACAAAAAGACTTCACCATCATTTTTCCTTATGCATCTATTACCCTTGTCATAATGATTCATACATTCTAAGACTAACTTAGGGCAAGGAGCAACTGTGGGAAAGGCAGCTGCTTCTAATAATTCGCTTTGTGCTACATCTTTCATCATGGGGTTTGCGGCTAAATTCCTTACTCTTTCTAGAAAAACATCTAAATCCAGTTGAACTAACGTTTTATCACCTAACTCTGGTAAAGAGCTTAAAAGGGAAGACAAGCTCATCAATTTGGGCAAAATAGGTCTCATGCTTAGTTCATGGTTTTCCCCAATTAATTGCAGGCAAAGAAGGAAAGTGGAAACAGAAACAAGTAGCTAACAGAATACCTAGATCTTTTAAAACAAACTGCATTAATTTAGAAAGTTGTCGAACATACCTTCCTCTGTACTCTGTAAACCCCTATCGTAGCCTATTTCTCCCGCTTTGAAAAATCCTTCTCAAAATCTTCTCAAGAAAATAATAATCCCAATGAGACAACTACTCAGTTTTAAAGCCAAGAAAATCTTACCCATCACTACTAAAAGCTGCCTTCATTACTCCTTGTTCGTGTGACCTTACTTTGAAATGATTGCACTGAAGCATGCCTTAATGTTAAGTCACTTCACTTCTGACACAGTGGATCCTCACACATACTCACCATAAATGGCAGATTTCAAATCATTGAAGATAGAATATTCCTCCCCTCAGCGGCCGTTTATCATGTTCTAAAAGTCTGCGCCGTCACCACATGGCAAGTCATATGTCTTTCAAGAAACCTATACATAAAACTCTGACCCTTGCGAAACCATCGCGACACACCACAAACATGACAAATCTTGAACTTTGAGCCTTGAACCAAAAAGGTTCAAGTTCAAGGTTCAGAGAATGCAAAATGTCGACAAGGACTAGCAAGATTGAAAATTGTGCGGGAGGAAAAAACATTCAAAACAACGCCCGTTGAACTTTGAACCTTGAACCAAAAAGGTTCAAGTTCAACACAATGAAACTTAACGATGACCGAATTACGTGGGCAAAATTTTAAACAAATTTCTTGACCAATGAATTAGATAAGCATTACTTCAAACAAGGACGCATATGGAATGGAAATTTTATATGGGCCCAACAGTGGCTCTGCATGGGGACTGGGACTTGTAAAGTACCTAGCAATGAATCACAAGATCTCTGGTTTAGCAGCATAACTGACTAAGGTTCAACTCACAACAAAAACAGACACACCTATTCTAGCACAACACAAAAGAAAGTATGTACAAACTAACAGGGGATGCCTGTTTACAATTGATACAATTTTAAGTCCTGCCCATTATAGGACAGGGGAAGTTCAAAACCATCATGGTAAGAAAGTTTAAAAGAATTGGGCCCCTTTACTTTGTGAATCACATAAGGCCCCTTCCACAATGATTCGAATTTTCCATGAGCACCTATCAGTTCCCTCCTTTTATCCCATAATAACACCAGGTCCCCTTTCATGAATTTTCTGGGCCTTGCTCTCCGATCAAAAATCTTTTTAACCCTCATTTGATGTTCTGTAATCTTATCAACCAGCTTCTCCCTTTCTTCTTCGATCTTGGTTAAGTACATGACTCATTTTTCAAGAGAGCTCTAGAAAAATGCATCTTCTATCACCGTCTGTAGTTTAGAAGCTGCTAATTCCAAAGGAAGAGAGAGTTGTGCGCCGATACCATATACCAGCTCAAATGGTGACATTCCTATGGCTCATTTTGGTGAAGTTCGATCCGCCCATAGTGCTTCATGTAGCCTCTTATGCCAATCCCTAAAGTTTTCACAGACCAACTTTCTCATGATGTTGATCAAGTTCTTGTTACTTGATTCTGCCTGACCTTTACCCTACGGATAATAATCAGAAGCGTGTGCCAAAGAAATTCTGTGATCATAGCAAAATAAGCTCAACTCGGATGAAGATAAATTTGATGCATTATCTATGACTATTTTATGAGGGATTCCAAACCTGACAAGAATATTTTCCTTAAGGAATGTACACACAATTTCTGAGGTAGTTTTCTTTACGGGGATAGCTTCCACCCACTTAGTGAAATAATCCGTTGCTATTAATATGTGAGTGTGCCTTGCACTAGAAATGGGGTTCAAAGGACCAATAAAATCTAGTCCCCACTGCTTAAACGGTTCTTCAATTACCACGGGTCTCAAAGGGAAGGCGGCCAACTAGGGCTTACCTGTAAACAACTTGCATTTCTCACACCTCGACACCCAGGCGTATGCATCTCGGAACATCCCTGGCTAATAGTAATAGTTTCTCAGGATTTTGTATGCAGTAACCGTAGAGGAAAAGTGGCCCCCGCATGCTTCATTATGAAAAGTTTTCAATAGAGCTTCTTGGTGTGGATTATCCACACATCGAAGGAAAGTGCCATCTAAACCTTTCTTGTACAATATGTTATTAACTTTGCAACTTTCAACCTCAAATTCCTTTTTTCCCTAGGAGAGAGATGACCTAGACAGTCTCCATACGTAAGATAATATGCCACATTGGTGAACCAAGAATCCTGGTGATCAACGAACAGGGTTAAAGGTAAACTGTCCTCCTCATTGGACTCATTCTCCACCATCAATCTACAGAGGCCTTGTCCTTTGACTAGTTTAGTGGGCTTGATATCTAAATTGAATTCTTGTATCTTGGAGACCTAAGATGCTCTATCATTGATGCCAACATCTTGTTGAGTTAAAACAACCTTTACCGCATAATTGGGAACAAAAACAGTCGCATGTGAGTGAAGTATATAATACCTGAACTGCTTCACGACTTTTACCACCACATAAGCCTGCTTCTCTATTTGCGAGTACTTAAACACATGTTTCTTCAGGGGAATACTCATAAAGGAAATCGGTACCTCCTCATTATCTTCACCTTTTTGCACCAAAATCTCGGACATAGTATGTTCTGATGCATAACAATAAATAATAAAGTCGTTATTAAAGTTTGGGTTTACCAGGGTAGTCGCATGTGCAATTGCCTTCTTAACCTCTTCGAAAGCTTTTCTGCCAGCTTCATTCCACTTAAAGGCTACCTTTTCACTCATCATATTCACAATGTATTTGGTAGTTTCAGCAAAATCAAGAATAAAACGTCTTAAGAAATTCACCTGTCCAAAGAAGGACCTCACTCCATTTCTATTTGAGGGGAGACTAAGTTTTTGTATTGCCTTTACCCTTTGTGGATCAAATTTTACTCCCTCTTGCGAAACAATATGTCCCAAAAGTTTTCCTTCCGTGACACCAAAAATAGACTTTTTAGGGTTTAAGGATACCCCATGACCTCTACATCTCACTAGAACCTTTCTCAAATCCCGCACATGATACTTCCTTCTTCTGGATAAAATAGTTAAATAATCTAAATACACCACAATAATCTTATCCCTCAAATGTTCGAAGGAAAGATCCATCGCCCTTTGAAAAGTTGCTCCTGTGTTAATCAACCCGAAAGGCATCCTATTATACGCAAAGGTACCCCAGGGAGTTATAAAGGCTATCCTGTGTTGATCCTGCTCCGCGACACTAATCTGGTTATACCCAGAAAAACCGTCCAACATAGACATCATCTTCGACCCGGAAACAGTTTGTAAAATATGATCCATCACAGGTAGGGGGTAATTATCTTTCAAACTTGCTTGATTTAAGTTTCTAAAATCAACACAGATTCGTATCTCACCGTTTTTCTTCCCAACAGGAACTATGTTCGCAATCCAGGTAGAATGATGTAGAGGATAAATAATTCGGGCTTTCAACATCTTGTCAACCTCATGAAAAATTGCTTCGCTACCTTTGGATTAAAATTTCTTAACTTCTGCCGGAATGGATTAACACCTGGTTTCAAAGGAGTTTGATGTTGAAACTTACCATCCCTGAAGTTCTTCAAATTGTCATAACCCCATGCAAAGACATCTTTAAACTCAACCAACAAATCAATGAACTTCCTTTTTTCCACTTCAGAACAACATTTTCCCAAATTAACAAATTTAGGATCCTCATTGATACCAATGTTAATTTGCTCATACTCCCTAGAGCTTTGAACTATAGGAGCTTCCTTATCTCTTTGCTTAACATATCCATCTTTCCTGTTGAAAAGATGTTCAAGAGAAACTAAACCCTTTGGAATTTTATTCCCTTTTAACTGCAACATCCCATCATGTACTTCTTCTAGTGTGTCGGGAGAAAACTCTTTATAACTTGTCTCTGAACCCTCATAAAACAAGGATGTAAAAATATCAGCACAATGCAGGAAATTCTGAATCTGTTTATCATTTTCAAACACCTGCCAGGATTCAGAATTATCTAGCACACTAGGTCTATAAACTAGTTCAACCTTGTAAGTGTCGATTGTGAAATCTGGGTGTGGAACCAGTAAGGCTGCAGATACCGCCAAATAATCTGCCTTCGAATTAAACTCCCTAGGAATGACTTCAATTGAAAAAGCGTCGAAGGATTCAATCTCATCCCAAACACGATTCCTATAGTGTCTCAATCTCTCATTTTTGACCGCAAATAAGCCCCTCACCTACTTAACAATAAGTTCTGCATCACCTCTCACCTTCAAAATTTTGATTTGCAACTTCTTTGCTTTAGCCAGTTGTAATAGCAAGGCCTCATATTCAGCCATATTATTCATGTTTTGGAATTCCAACTTGAAAGAATAAGGAATGACCTTTCCATGGGGAGGTGTCAAAACGACCCCAGCCCCTGATCCAGAAGACAAACAACTCCCATCAAATTCCATAGACCAAAGTTCATTAGACCTACCTGCATACAGTAACATACTCTCGTCCTGAGGTTTAGCCGATATCATGTAATTGCCAAAGCCGCAATCTTGATACAAAATTTGAGCTTTCGGATCATCTAAGGGAAAGACTGTGTACTTAGCCTTCGTTTCAGGGTGCAAAAGGACTCTGTTTTCCAACTGTGATCACCGCTTCAGAACAATCCATCCTGATTTCCCCTCCCATGTCTTTACAAAAAGTGCGACTCAACAACATACCATAGCTAGCAGGAATGTCAGCCACTAGGATTGTCAACTTGACTCTTTTGGCAGGATGTGCTACTAAGGCAACCTGCGCATCTTTAATTTGCCCTAATAAAGGAACCTGCTTGGAATCCATGGAGTAACATTTGCCAAAGGTCTTTGTTAGGGTTAAACCTAAAGCTTTTGCTACAGCTGAAGGCATGACATTATTGGATGCTCCCAAATCAATTATGCAGTTACTCAACTTATGCCCGTTAATGTATAGAGATACATAGAAAGGTTTTGGTTTATTTTCAAGGTTGGGTTTGAGCAGATCATCTTTTAGAGGAACAGTCCTTGATGAGACCACATGAGTTACTAGAGTAGGACTGACATTAGCATGAGCTAGAGAATCAATACTCATGGGCGTCTGGGTTTCACTTGCTAAGGCATGGGAATTACCCCCTGACAAATTCAACCAATCTATCTAGTTCTTTTGGGTTTAATTTCAAATATTCAGCCAGAGAAATCTGAACACAAGATGTCTTGCAAAACTCAATGATATCAAAAGGGTTAGTAAAAGAATCAAGACTTGAAGGACTTGGAACCATTTTTGACATACCTCCATGATGAGTCAAGATTTCTTTTCCTTTCTCAGTACTGTGCATGGGTGTTACAACATCTTGAGATTTCAAATTCTGTTGAGTTCTTGTAAGAATTGCGTATGAGGAATCTTCCAAAGAGACCAACATGTTTCCTCCCCTTTCCGAGTCAGAGACATATTCCATATAATGAATTTCAGAATCGCCAGACACACTTTGGGAAACTCCTTCATCTGCTTCTAAGATTGTTTCTCCTTTACCATCTCTAGACACGGAGAACCATCATGTTCATCAGTTAAATGAAACACACAAGAATTTACCTTGAGGGGTGGTGCTTCAATAGCAAGTCTTTGCTGAACAAGAGGTAATTGTAATTGTCTTCCTCCACCTCCTCCCTGTTGATTAGGATATCTCCTAGGAACATCTTGATATGGTTGGGAATAAGAAGTACTTGCTTTAGGAGTCTGCCTCTTTAGGGCAATTACATCATTCATTAATCGTTGAATAACTGGATCTTAGGAAGTAGTGGGTTGGGCATTGGATGTTTGTACTTCGTGTTTCCATTTGCCCGCAGTGATCAAATCATCCTCTAATTCAACTGCGAGGGTTTTAGCAGTGTTCAAATTTGCAACCCTTTGCCTACGAATCAAGAAACTTATTTCAAAGGGCATAGAGTTAATAAAAAAACATTTGAGATTATCATCTGAAGGTTTTTGGTTGACCGAAATCTTGTGTAGAATCTTAGCAAATCTTGCTACAAAGTCCCTCATGGATTCAGGAAGTTCCTTTTTCAACTGGGATAACTGAGCTAGGAGGGAGTGTTCATCCTCAACTACCTTGAATCTATCTTCAAATCTTGTCTTCAAATCCTGCCAGGTCGTTATCACACTATTCGGCAAATGATAGAACCAATCAGCCACCATTCCTGTCAATGTCTGGATAAATAGCCTGATAGCCACATCTTCATGTTGAACCGCTATTACTCCACAGGCTACGCTAAAAGCATTCAAATGCTCATCTATAGTGACTATCCCATCCCCGCTAAATTTGGGTAAATGATCTCTAGCAGCTTTTGGCAAGGGATTAAGGTTCAAACCTAGGTTCAACGGGCCTACAGCTGCCCCCACGGGTTGTTGGCCACCATTGGGAGAATAATATTAAAAGGAGTAGGATTAAATGAAATTGGTAAGGCAACACCGTGAAGGACCAATGCTTGACAAACTGGAGAGGCAGGTGATGACGGCAAAGGAGATGGAGGTGTACTCCTTGCCCTTCATTGGGGCGAGATGGTGGATTGGAAATTTAAATTCTGCAATTCTTCAAAGATGGGATCAGAAACCCCCCCTCTCCTTTGGGATCTAGTATACGACCTGGAGTCCAGTGTGGAACAATCAGGGTAAAAAACGTCTGGGAATATGGAATTGATTATCAGGGATGTGGATAAAGAAAACCCTAGGAACTACTACTCTTTCAATGACTAACACAGGCTGATCTGATTGTCTTTCTATTTCGTTAAGAAGAGCACTTATTCTATCATACTCTGCTCGACTTCTTCTATGCCTCCAGGCTAGAGTATCTAGCTTTGAGGTAATGTTACTTTGTTCCTCTTGTAACCAGTTCAGATTTGGTTGCAACACAGACAAAAACCCTTCAAGAGGCAATACCATTTATGAAGAACAAAGTACACTATAATGACGATATGGTTTTAAAACCAATTATTCTCTTCGCTCCCCAGCAGAGTCGCCAAAAATCTGTTGGTAAACATATTTGTCTTTCCTTATTTGTTTAATCTTAAAGCACTACGGGTCATAGAAAGGTAGACAAACTTTTACCAAACAATTGGAAAATCATTATATTGATTAACCTCTGAATTAAGGTACAACTCCCTCTAGTAAATATTTGTTCGGCTCCAAATTACATACAATCAATAGAATGCTTTTCACCAGAAAGCACTTAAAGGCAATTGCATACACCAGTCAATACAAAATGAATGCAAGAACTGATCCATATAGAACTTTTTATATAAAGCCGACAAACTTCATACAAACACTAAAACAAAATGAAAAGCTTATAAAGATGAAATTTGCCAATAGTTTTCTGCATATATAGAAAGTATAACATCCCCTTCTTCGAAATAGATTTACACAGAAATCAAACTTCAACTATCAAACACATAGATTTAAAACTGAAAATAGCTATTAACAAGATTTTGCATTCACCGATGGTCATCCACTTTCTGCATACACAAAATGTTTTTAGCCAATCTTAAAGATAGTCTTTTCAAATACTTAATGAACTTGATCAAAGTCGTTACAAAACATATTTATAGGTCACCAGACCCAATAGTTCCTTTTTACCAAAGTAAAATTAACTCGTAAGAGTTAATAGAAAGCAACCCTAACTGTATAACCGAAACTAAGGAAAATAACTAGACTCACTGGCAAACAACTGCCAGCAGTGCTAGTCATGCCGTCTATTCAATTTCGGTGTGATCGCTCAGGTTGGTGTCTTGAACAGACACCATCACCACCTTCACCGCGCTCCACTCTCGATGCACTTTTGAAAACTCTTGGATTACAATTATGTGTGGCAAACTGATATGAATTACTCTCTGCTTCCAGAGCTCCTTCTTTCTCTTCACCATCTGCACTTTATCTCTATGGGAATCCAGGTGATCGAGACAAACAGTGAGCATCGATTCCACCTTAGAGATCCTCGTAAAGTCTTCCACGGACAAGGATTTCTCCATCTTGATTTGTCTGATGTGGCTGCTAAACTGGTTAATCATCTCCATGGTGTCTTGTCTTCCAGGGTTTCGCTATCTTCTTTAAGTAATTGAACATCCACGCAATGTAAGTCCTTTTGCATGGTCGCCCTTAAGGCCGTTAATTCGCCACATAGACTGGCCGACTCATTATAGCCCTGTTCAATAATTTAGCTGCGCCACTCAATACTCTCCTTACAAATAAACATTACATCCTCATTTAATCCCGACACTTGATTCTCAGCAAGAAAGTTCATTAGACCATAACACTGAATATCACGCATCTGTTTTGTAATCATAGCCCACTTAGATTTCTCCTTTTGCCATGAGACCAAGTCGGAGTCCAATGCTTTGGTGACTTCATTGGCTTCTTTGAAAATCTGGACCAAATCCGTTGTGTAATTAGTTGCTTGATGCATGATCGAGGTGAGCCATTCTGAGAAAACCTTGGCAATCATCCTGTTTCGTTGAACTTCATCGAAGAATTTTTGATTGCTAGGTGATTTTGGACTAAATGGTCTTGAATGCTGGGACAATGGTAATGGGATATTTTGCAAAGCATGAATATACTAGGCCATTTGTGTTAAACTTTGTTTCAACTCAGCCTTGTCTCTCTCATCCTTCCAAGTACGGGAGATAATTGGTTTAGTCGAAGTTTCCAGATGCTTCACATCTACGGCTCTGGTTCTGACCCCCAAATCAATTCGTTCAACAATGTAGTCTGCTTCTGAAGCCGTAGCAACATCTTTGTTGGACTCGGGTATAGCAATGTTTGCAGTCCAATGCTTCGTGCTCTCGTCAAAATCAATCATAGCCTCTGTTTTTAACTTTTTGGGCTTTGTAGACCTTCCCAGACATTTACTCACAGCGTCCTCCATTGATACTGAAATCGGAACCACATTCCTTTTCCTGGTGATTGAATCACTTAACCATTTTGGTGCTAGAGTCAGTTCTTTTGAAGGCATGGGTGGAAATCCTGCTGAGGATGGTGGTGTGGCATGGTCTATATGAGACTGGATTTCGAGTGTCCATGGGTCCTGGAAAATAGTATCCATGTCAATTGAAACCTTGTCTGCTTCAGAAACAGGGGATGTCATCTTGCACAGTGTTTCTTCTGCGTCCAAATCCAGAATGAGATGTGAAGCTGGCGGCTGGAAACTCTTCTTGGACCTTGACCTGGTCACTCGACCAGCAATAGAAAGCTCAACCTCGATGTCAAGTTTCTCTTCTTTAATCCTTGCCTGTCCTTTTCCTGCATCAGAAACGTGAATGTTAGTCAAAACATAAGTTTTACTTGCAGTAATCCTCTTTCCACTTTTGCTTCTTGAACTGGTTGCTCATGTTGGATGAAATCGACAACTCCTAAGCCAATTTTCCATCCTACGCATTACACTGAAGGTGCGTGTCTGAATACTATCCCCCATCTTCTTGCTCCAATCCACTTCTGGAAGAAGTTCATCATGGACCCGCTTCATAAACTCTGAATCAAGTATGTCTTCATCATTGGTGGTGACACCCGAGGTATCCATGGGAAATTTCATGTCATGAATTTGTTTCAAAGTTAATATGGACCAACTCCTTCTCCGTACTTCAAATTCATCCTGGAAACCCTCCCAATAATCCTCCAACTGAGGAACATGCTGATCAGGTACCATCTTCTTCACATACTGAGCAATAAAACCTTTACTATCAAAGTTATCCCTTTTCACAAAGGTCTTCAAATGAAACCTTTTAAATTCTAGTTCAAGATTTAGTGCATTAGAGACTGACCTACAACTATAATGGCCTAAATCAATGGGAAAAATCCCACTTGTGTCTGAGTCCTCACCATAATATTTTGCGACATAAGCAAGCTATCTAGAAACTTCAATCAAAATGCAGGAGTTTGAAACGTACTTGGGTAGTCTAAAGGGTTCACCTTTAAATCCTCCAACTCTTAGGTAAGTGAAGTGGCTGAACTATATAAAGAAACTGCCATATATGTTAACAAGCTCAACTGCTTCTGTAGACATTCTTCTATGCAAATTACCCTGTAATTCAAAGGTTAGCCTTCCAACAAAAACATCATTCCAATGAAGATAATCATCAACATGCCCTTTCAAAGTCAAACTAGGATGATACTCACAAATTCTCATGCCTTGAACCCATTTTACATGAGACAACCCAGACCATTCTCTCACACAGACAAGCATATATAACAGATAGGATGACATATCAAAATTTGGCATTCTCAGATAATTACTCAAACCTTCATGTAACCTTTCTGCAATGATAGTTCCCCAGTCGATGAACCGACTTCTATCTAGAGTGACCTGGATGAAGAAATACATCCAGTCCTCCCAGTAAAAAGAGTGGGAATTACCCTTTACCCTACTCAACAGTATTACCAAGTCTCGGATTGCAGGAATTAAATGTTCACAGGTTAGAGGTCTCGGCAGCCTCGAGCCCCCTTTTTGGAATTTTTGGAGCCATTTCCGTGTAATAATAGTTCTATAATACTGCTTTTTCTCAGAGAAAACTCTGTAGGATTTACCAATGGTCCAATCTTTATAGGGTTCCCGGTGTGGAATACCCATGGCTGCTATTACCGTCTGTCTATCAATGGACAAAAAGACTTCACCATCATTTTTCCTTATGCATCTAATACCCTTGTCATAATGATTCATACATTCTAAGACTAACTCAGGGCAAGGAGCAACTGTGGGAAAGGCGACTGCTTCTAATAATCCGCTCTGTGCTACATCTCTCATCATGGGGTCTGTGGCTGAATTCCTTACTCTTTCTAGAAAAACATCTAAATCCAGCTAAACTAACACTGTATCACCTAACTCTGGTAAAGAGCTTACAAGGGAAGACGAGCTCATCAATTTGGGTAAAATAGGTCTCATGCTTAGTTCGTGGTTTTCCCCAATTAATTCCAGGCAAAGAAGGAAAGTGGAAACAGAAACAAGCAGCTAACAGAATACCTAGATCTTTTAAAACAAACTGTAGTAATTTAGAAAGTTGTCGAACATACCTTCCTCTGTACTCTGTAAACCCCTATCTCAACCTATTTCTCCTGCTTCGAAACTCCTTCTCAAAATCTTCTCAAGAAAATAATAATCCCAACGAGACAACTACTCAATTTTAAAGCCGAAAAAATCTTACCCATCATTACTAAAAGCTGCCTTCATTACTCCTTGTTTGTGTGACCTTACTTTTAAATGATTGCGCTGAAGCATGCCTTAAATGTTAAGTCACTTCACTTCTGACACAGCGGATCCTCACACATACTCGCCATAAATGGCAGATTTCAAATAATTGAAGAAAGAATATTCCTCCCCTCGACAACCATTTATCATGTTCTAAAAGTCTGCGCCGTCACCACGTGGCAAGTCATATGTCTTTCAAGAAACCTATACATAAAAATCCAACCCTTGCGAAACCATTGCGACACACCAAAAAACATGACAAATCTTGAACTTTGAACCTTGAACCAAAAAGGTTCAAGTTCAAGGTTCAGAGAATGCAAAATGCCGACAAGGACTAGCAAGACTGAAAATCGCATGGGAGGAAAAACATTCAAAACAATGCCCGTTGAGCTTTAAACCTTGAACCAAAAATGTTCAAGTTCAAGGTTCATGTTCAACGCAATGAAACTTAACAATGACCGAAATACATGGGCAAAATTTTAAACAAATTTCTTGACCAATGAATTAGATAAGCATTACTTCAAACAAGGACACATATGAATTTGAAATTTTATATGGGCCCAACAATAAACATAGTTGTATTTAATTAAATCTATGAATAAGTAAAGATATAGATGAAATAGGTGGGTGGCTGCAAGAAGTTGAGTCCTACTTTTGGGCAAAAAGTGCAAGTGTTTTCTCTGTTTTTCAAATTTTTTGTTGATTGATGTCAAAATTTGATACACTTAGAGATAGAATCTAAAAAAAAATCAGTAATAGAAAATGTAGTGCTCAGAGTCTACTTTTCAAATATGTAATTTATTTTAATACCCACCTGGTAGAAATCACTTTTTAGTAGGCATGTTTTAAAACCGTTTTTTCAAAATGCTTGTTTCAGGACCATACCACACGTGTACGACCACCCTTTTTTGATGCAAATAAATGAATTTTTGCAAATCCTTCTGGGAAATGATACCTAAGACACCAAATATTGATGAGAATATTTTTTCTTATCTTATTATTGAATAGTTTTTTTAATAATTTTTAACTGACAATAAAGTATATTTTCAAAACATCGGGTGTACGACCACCATAATTTGATGAAAATTTCAAAATTTTCAATTTTTTTTTAATATTTAAAAGAATTGTATGTAGATCGATCCCATATAATTTATTTTTCTAAAATCCTAAAAACAAAAAAGTTATTAAAGTTTTACTTAACCTCGATATTTTAGGTTTAGGTACCACTTTTGATTAATAAATAATGCAAAAATAGTTAAAATAATATTATCACTAAAATTTACATTTATGAAATTAGGACGCTGAAAACGCTAATGGGTTTTCGTTTCGTAAAAAAATTCAATCAGGAAGGCCCTGAAAAAATTAGGCCAAGGTAGAAATTTGATGTTGTTTTACCTTAGCCATTTTTTTGGAGGTCCAAGCATAGGCTTGGTGGGACCAAGCCTATCTCAAAGCAAAAAACAAGGCTAAGGTTGTTTCCCGCCCCTAATTTAAAAAAACAGGCGCTCGTTTCGCTTTGTACCTTTGAAAAAAAAACAAGCATTTTTAAAAACAGGCACCCGATTCTAAAACGGGCACCCATTTCATTAAATAATGGGTGCCCATTTATGAAAAGATCCATTGGGCCAGAATCTTGCCCACAAGCACAAATCCCAATGATTGAATGATTTTTCAATCATTGCCTGACATGTACGATCTGCAAAGAGAATGTTTTGATTAATCATTCTTTTTTTTTTGTCTTATTATCGGTTTGGTAAGGAGATCGATTCAAATTCAAAATTTGGTGTAGGCATGAGATCAAATCAACGCAAGAAGAGGCAAAGGAAGGTTCTGATAGCTGAGGAGATTGCAGGAAATAGGGAGGAGGCAATACGTCAACGAGAGAGAAGAGAAAGAATGAGACAAGGAGCTTCAAGCTCCACAATCATTTTAGAAGAGGAGAACATCGATGAGACCATAAATGCTGATGAAGGAAACACAATAGAACCATTTAATTTAGGTGCATCTTCTAATCCATTATTGGATACATGTATGTCTTCAGAACCCTATATTTTTTCTCATGAAGAAATTGGTGATTTCGTAGAAGCAAATTACTTATTAAATCAAATGCCAATTGAAAATCAAACCCCAAATTAAATTAGAACTCAAGTTGAAATTGAAATTGAAATCCAAATTGAAACCCCAAATGAAACTAGATCTCAACTTGAAACTGAAATTGAAACCGAAATTGAAACTCCAAATGAAATTGAAAATCCACTTGCAACTGAAACCAATAATGTGGATGTAGACATGGAAACACCAATTGAAAATGAAACATGTTTGAATGATAATCAAACGAATGAAAATTTTGAAATTAAAAGTGATGTACTAGACAATCTTCCTGGCTTGGTTTCATGGAGACAGATTAGGACACATGCAAATACATTGTTTAGACATTTTTTTTATAATAAGAAATTTGGGTTTCAATGTCAATTAATGGTACAACTAATTAAAATGACTAAAATGCAAAAAGTGATGAAGAAGTTAGGCTTTTATGTCAAACCCAAGAAGAAGGATGAGTCTTTAAAACAAGTTGTATCGACTGTTGCTATCGCCTTTGATACAATAAAAAAGAAAAGTCGTTCTAGAGATAAAAATGCAACACAACGGGCAATAACAACAACTTTAGTAAGCCAAACAACTTCTGATAAAAGAATGATGAGTAACAATATCTTAATATTCATCGTAAAACTTTGTCAAGAGCTGTAAAAAGAAGAGTTAACTTTGAAAGTAATCCGACAAACAATTTGTGGACTTTTAGTGGTAGACTACCAAGGTCTGATATGAAACTTACTGGTGAAGTCAAAACTTTGATCGAAAAATTCTGGCACAATAATACGAGAGTATCACCTAATACTATAGATGTTCTTAAATTAAGAGAGGGGTAAAAAAATCGTGTTCCACATCCAAAACACCTATTGGACATGACTCAAACTGAATTGTACAATTTTTTTTGGATGATAAGGTGCTGACTATTAGCATTTGTCAAAGGTCTTTTGAAAAGTGTAAACCTTGGTATGTTGAATTAACAAGGAAAGAGTCACATGTTGCAAAACTCATGTTCAATTTTGTTACCATTATGATGTATTTCGATATATACATGTTACCATGCATAGCAATGAAATGTTGCAAGAATGTGGTATAAATATAGCACCTGAAACTATAAAGGAGTTTATATCAAGTTTGTTTTGCAACCCACCAAATGAGCAAAATTTTCTTTTCAATGCATGTGTTTCCGGTGTGTGTGATATATGTGGCAATCTTGCATTGTTGGATGAATGTTTGCATGAAAATATTTCAAATGATTTTGGACAACAATTAGTTGATGTTAAAAGATTTAAAACTATTGAGTATCCATTGAAGGATGGAAAGGTTGGAAGATGGTGTGATCTAATCATTGAAAAAGTTAGTGTTCATGCATTTATGAATGAATTTAAGAGTAAGATCGTACCTAAATATGTTAAACACTCTCAAAATGCTAGATGGCTCAATGGTTAGTTTCGAATATGCAAGGATACATTTCCCATTGGTAGTATACTTTCAGTCGTTTACTTTGTAGAAAACTACACACTTGCACCACAAGATGAGGTCCAATCACAATACTACAATTTAGTGCAAGTATCGATTTTTGTCCATATTGTCTATAGGCATGCACTAGATAGTACAAAAGAGGATCGTAAAATTTTGAGAGAGTACCATTTCTATATGAGTGATAATAAATTACACTCATCTGAGTTTGTCCAGTATTGCTTCAAGACCTTTTTTGAGAATTTGAGGGAGATAAAAATTTAGATGACACAACATCTAATATGGTCAGATAATTGCACAGGGCAATTCAAGAATGCTAGAATGTTTTATTGGTTGAGTAGGATTCATAAGAAAACTAATATCGAACACATGTGGAGTTTTTTTGAGGCTGGACACGGGAAAGGAGAACATGATGGTTCTGGTGTATGTGTTAAGAGAGCACTTTTCGGAGAGTAACTCAAATTCGAGGAAAAGGCTAAATTTAAAAAATGCAAGTGCAATTGTAGATTGGTGTAGTGCAACTTTATCCACAGGATCAAGTCAGAACTCTACAATTAGACTTTTCTTCTGGCTAGTTAAAGAGGAGAATATCCTTCCAAGATATGATTGTGATACAATCAATGGGTCAGCTAGATGGCATTCATTTAAGAGTTCTAATTCTAACACTTGGACTATATGGACTAGAGAGATTGAATGTTTTTGTTAATTTTGTGTTGCAAGTGAATGGGAAGAATGCAAGACTATAGAATGGGTCGAAGAATGGCAACACAAATCCTTAACACCCAGTGAGACACAATATCAAGATGTTAGAAGAAATGAAGACCTAGAGCATGCATTTGCATCAAAAGATTATGGTCATGTTCCAGACCTCATAAAACTTGGTAATTTAATTCAATTTCTTGTTTATAACTTTAAATTATATATTTTTATGCATTGTCATATAATTTATGATTGTATTTGAATTATAAATTCTAACAAGTTTTATTTCTACATGTACTTAAATTTTTTTTCTAGGACATGTGTATGCTGTTGTTGCACCTGAGGATAATGATGAGCAGGTTGAGTATTGGCTAGCTAGATGTGTAGAACCTAAGAAAAAGTTGATATGAGGTCAAGTAGATGATGATGGTTTTCAATATCCAGTTGGGTCTGTTGTGGTAGTTGGCACATGGCTACGCAAATACTTAACAAGAAGGAATGGCTTACCAACTTATCAAGACTACCAATTAGAAAATAAGATTATACACTATTCTCATTTGGTGGTGGAGACAAACATCAAATTAGAAAGATACAAAGGTATACTTGCTAATAAGGTATTGTGGACACTTTCAATAGAAGAGCATGAGACAATCATAGACGCATTGCAGAAGAGAGACGATGCAGATGGTACATTAGGTTGAATCAAATTTATATGCATGTAAGTTTGTGTTAATTGTGTGAACTCTTTTATATTTAATTATGATATTTTTTTTTCTTTGTCCCTTTAACATTGTATTTGTCTACATTTGATACAATTTTGGTTTCATAAACAACATTGTATTAGTTATATTCTTCTTAATGTTTTTTGTGCACATTGTAATTGTGTTACAATCATTCTAATTTTTTATTGTGTCACATTGTATTTGTCTAGTTTAGATACAATTTTGGTTTGATAATAATTTAATGTTATTTTGTGCACATTGTAATTGTGTTACAATCATTCTCATTTTTTATGATATATTTATTTTATCGCAATCTCTTCATAGATTAAATGTAAATTCTTGATTTTATTATTATTTTAAGAATAGGATGTTATTGTAAATTGGGATAATTATTTTATTGAATTATAAACCGTTGCACTATAAGGTGATCAATCACAATGTTGAAATATAAAGTCATAAATAGATCATATATAATCACTAAAGGGCACTGTAAAGCGGAAAAAATCGAACCCTAGTTGTTCTCCCCTCCCCAACTCCAAGGAGAGAGAAGGGGGAGTCACTAGGGTTGATGGTTTTCACTTAGGAGAGACTTTACATTCAAAAGAGGGGTTGAAACCCACAAGATCCAATCCCACGCAATGCAAGATTGGATTCTATATGAGTTTCAAGGGTTGTGATAGGAAGGATACCCTCTTTTGTAAAGAATGTAGCTAGAAAGATAGGAATGCATGTAAAGTAAGAAAGATTCACTTATAAACAGAGATAGGGATATGGGATGAAGCTGCGGACCTGGAATTAGCAGTAAAGTGTCGAGACGGTGTTGTTTTGCAAATTTGAGCGAAATTTGACGGGACGATGGCGCCCGGCGTGCACACGGTCCTCCGAAAAATCCGCGAAACGAAGGGGGATCTGTTCGTCTCTGCACAAGGATTCCAGATCTTCAATTACAGCGGCGTACCTACAACCTACACACAGAAAAAAGAGGATGATTGGGGGGTTAGGGATGAGGGGTTTGCCTTTAGGTCAAACCCCAGTTTTTGAATTAACCAAGAAATGAGAATGCTGTAAATGTAAATGTTTGTAATGTAAACAAGTACTGATACCTTGTTGTAAGAATGTTTGTATTCTTACATGCGAAGGTGTAATGAATGTTGTATTTTGTATGTTGTAAGTGATCTCCTCTTCAATGGTTGAATCCTTGTCTTGAATGCAACACTTAGCCTTGAATGGAGACTTAGAATGCTCAATTGCTTGAAGGAATGCTTGAATGCTTGAATGCTTGAATATTGTTTCCGCCTTTTTTCCATCTACCAAAATGGGAGAGGAAATGTAGTTTATATACTTGTCAATTAGGGCTGATAGACTGATTTTTCTGACCTTAGGCCGACCTGGGAAGATTATTTTCCAATTTGCAAACATAAAGACCCGAGACCCAAAAGAGACCGGGCCCAAAAATAGGGCCAGGGACTAGGGACCAGGGCACTGGGCGCCATGGTCCTGGGGGACAAGGGCACTGGGCACCCTAATCCTGAAGGACTAGGGCACTAGGTGCCATGGTCCCACCTCCAGGGACAACAGGGTGCAAGGAGGATCAGGCCAGGGTGCAGAAAAATGCAGTTTTTGATGTCATGAACAAGTTTCGGGGTCTCCATTCAGGTTTCGTGTTGCATCACCATCGTGAAGACCCAAATGCAGTTGAAATTGCAAGTGTCGCAATTTTAGGATGCTACAGGTACCAAATCACATAACAACATCACATATATAATCACTAGAGGGTGCCAAATCACTTAACAAGACCTGATATCATAATAGCAAGGAAATGACATAATAAAAAGTCCTATATATAATCACATAACAATTCCTAATGACATAATAACAAGTCTTTAAAAAATAATAACAAGGAAATGACATTAAAACAAGTCCAAATAACATAATAACAAGTCCCGAGATAACATAACAAGTGTCATCATAAAAAGTCCATAATACAATAACATGACATGATCTAAAATATATAATCTAAGAACTCTCGTGCATCTCATCTGTAGTCCTCTTCACTCCATGTGAAGATGGCTGAGATGAATCATCCTGCTGCATGTGGTCCTGAGATGCACCATCCCACGTGTGTGTAGTATCAGTGTCTCCACCCTCCTGTACATTATTAAAATATTTTACATGAGAAGAAGATTTAACATGAGAAGAAGTTACTTGCATAATTCACTTATAAAGTAATTAAATACTGAAAATTTAAAATAAATTACCATATGACCGTGCTCTACAATGCCCTCACTGGTACGTGGAGGTCCACTATCATGAACAAGAAAAGTGGTTGTAGTCAAGTCCTGTAAAAAAATATTGTACATCAATTTTGATAATCCCTATAAAAGCTAGGTACACAGTATAAATAAATTAGAAATTATTTTTCTAATCATCACCACAAATGACAATGTCAATGGTTGCATCTGGCTCAATCCCATAGCCATACCAATACTGGTAGTGGTATCGACCTGAACAACATATATAAAGCATGAATCAAACTTGTATTTATACATAAATTATAAAGTATATATATAGACTACAAGGTTATCGCAGAAAAGCATACATATGGTGTGTCATGTGCAGCCAAAGTAACTGATGGGTGAAGGCGTACATGTGATGCACCATCAAACAATCCAGAAGCCTACAATTGCAAAAAATAACGAACATGAATCAGAGTTGTACATAAATTAGTAAGCATATAAACACTTCAAATTAATGGATGGAAAACATACTAGTGGTATATGAGGCTTAGCCTTAGCGGTCGATGGGTCATGTGAAGAACTACCCACCTCGGTGCTACACGAAGCACCCTACAAAATTGAAAAAACATATCATACACATCATTACATTAAATTTTTTATTGTTTATTTTAAATGTACATATCAATACAATGTATCTAGATGAAAGTGCATACCGTAAATGGGGCACCGACATCTCTAGGTATCGAGGTAACATGATGTTGGTCCCTCAATGACGTGGTATGATCCATCCTCTATTCAAAAAAATTGACTCATGTTATGGTTCATATGTATATATATAAGGAATTTAATATTGCACTATAAATTATATAAATAAATTTGTACCTCTGTAGGTTGATCATCGTCTGCCCATAGGAGGTCAACATATGAAGAGATGGCATCAGCATGTGTAGCCTCCTCAACACCATCATAACCACCATGGGTAGCATCAATATCATCAAAATCACCATCTTCTCTAGCGATAACCTCACTTTGTGGACCCGTGCATACATTCCCGCAACTTGTGCAAACATGTGCTAAGTTGGGGGCAACCCTCACCTCTCGCAACTGCTATATCAAATTGCCCGACAGGGCACTCAATGAACCAACTGCTGGAACAACCAGTGCAGGAAGAGGAACCAATGGATCATCGCACACATGGTTTCTAACTTTGTCACTCAATTTGGCCCCCGACCTATCTTGGGGCATGCCTCTCCCGACCCCCTAAAATGATCTAATATCAAAGTAATTGGGTTTTTTACCCAATTCAAATTTGACCCACAATTTTTTCAAAAAATACATGGGAACCTCATGATTAGAGTGTGGCAGATAGTCAAAGACCATTCACCACCGCTCCCAAAAGTGTCTAGCTATGCCAGGATGCCTACACCATCGAATTGAGATCCATGGCTTCTTCAAATCTATCTCTTCACCCATCTTAGGGTTCACAAAATATTGTTTCAAATCCATTTTTGTTATTTTTAAGTCATTGACTTGTTTGTATGATAGGCCACCAGCATAAAAAGCACACAATCCCTCCCTTTAACTATGATAGCTATCCAACTCGCTATCTAAAGCCTGTACAGACTGTACAATCCCTTGCATACTATCTGCAAGGCGTAACAATTGTGGAGGATGATGAGGCTCACATCTAATGGTGTGAATATCTCTAATCAAAGAATCAATATTCCTCCTAATGGTCTGCCTCAACTGATCGAGTGGAGGTGGAGGGGGTGGAGGTGGAGGTGGCGCTAGACCTAATATCTCATCTATCTCAAACTCATCCATTATGTGAAAATAATCTGCATATATATACAAACATGAAAATTTACAATTACTATTTAATTTACATTTCACCTTCCAAAAAAACTTATAATTAAATACAATTTACCAACTTAAATATAAAAAAAGGAAACTCACATAGATCTATATTATTAATAGGCGGGTCTATTTTAATAATAATCATCATTTAAGAAATATTATCCACTTAAATCAAAGTATACAAAATATTCTACAAAATAAACATCATAATGCCCATACAAGTCAAACAATACTTTTTAACATCTAAAGATGCATTAGTATAAGTTCCATCAAAATCATACAAAATAATCATGAGAGAGAGAGAGAGAGAGAGAGAGAGAGAGAGAGAGAGAGAGAGAGAGAGAGAGAGAGAGAGAGAGAGAGAGAGAGAATAGATAATGAATAAAATGACTCCACTGATTTAGATAATGAATAATCATCTCCTCTAGACTCCACTGAGGGCTCATTCTCGATTAAGATTTTTTTTTAGTTGGCATTTTGGGCCATCATGGTGCATTTGTATGTTTGTTATAGAGAGATGGATGATTACAATACCTATTATAGTTGTACTTTGGGACCCATAATAGTTTACCATCTTGTCATGAGAGGCTTCTAATCATAGTTTAATGGTAGCGTTGTGTAGTTCATCTTTTTAAAGAAGGTAACTTCCATGGAATTACAATTTAGTACCCTTGCAATATTTAACCATTATCTTCAATTAGGCTACCACTTTATATTTTCAACTTGGTAGGAATCGATTCAACTAATCTCTTTCGGTTTTAACTAAATCCATTAAAGTCATAAGTTATATCTATGAACTTGTCAATAAATGTACTGCTTTGTTGTGTTCTTTGCTAGAATCATGGGATGATTTAGTGATTGCAACTAGTAGTACTACACTAAGTTGAAGCTTGAATAAATAGTAGGTTCTCTACTCTTGGAGGAGTTAAAACAAAAAAAAACTCAATTTTTTTAAAGGATGCATTGGTTATTAGAGGAAGATAAAAGGATAAAGCAAAGAGAAAAAATAAGAAAAAGGACAAAGCTCCAAATCTAAAGTGAGATCTAAGTCTCTCAATAAATCCTATGTTAAGCTTTATAATTATGTCAAGAAAATCCACATAAAAATGAATGCAAGAAAAATATTACAAGAATGAATTAAATGATGATTTAGATTCAATAAATTATTAGGATGACAATAGTGGTATAATTGTTATATATTTGGAATGCATATATGTGAGGATACATGGATGATTAAATATAGAGATTCTTTCCATATGCCATTCTATTTCTCATTGAGGCATAATTTTACATTTAGTGTAATATTTTTTAAGTTCAAAAACATCTTTAGATGCACATTGCGACATTGGTAGAAGGTGCACTTTAGGAGTAGTTGAAATTTAATATAATAATGTCATTTTAGAAACAATTGAGATACTTCACCAATAATGTCACTTTGATGACAAGTTGAAACTTTGACAACTTTTTATGACACTTTAACAACACTTAATGTTACTTCAATAAGAGCTAACATTTAGTGGAAATCTATCACTTTGGTAGCCATTGGACTTTATGGACATACTACCTCTAGGTTGGAATTTAATATCTAGCATCTTAATGACTCACCCTTACATCTAAGAGTTCCATAAGGTTTTAAATAAATATACTATGGTGTATCATGAACACATGGGCCACATTAGTGAAAAAGAACTTAGATATTTGAAAAATAAAAATCTTGTTGAGGGATCAACTAATTATTTTTTATTTTCACTTTTGTGATAATTGTATATATGAAAAAATTATTTCTAGTTTAATTTGAGATATACTTAGAGATATGTCTACACCTATAAATATGGAAACAAATAAACTAACTAGAAACAACATTTTGCTACACCTAGAATTATGAAAAAAAATGAATTATTTGAGCAATATTTGTTTGCACTTAAAGGTTTGGAGGACGTGAGTCATGTGCTTTGTGATAGTGTGATTGGGAGCCTCATGTATGCTATGGTCTACACTAGACAATAAATTACCAAACAATGGGGGTTTTGAGTTGGTTTATGACTAATCTTAGAAAGAATCACAAGGTTGCATTCAAGATATTTTTAGATATCTTTATGGTACTTTGGATTTCTCTATTTGTTATCAAGGATCTTTAGAAAAAATGATTTCAACAACCATGTTTTCAAAGCACAAAGTTTGGAAAGAAGAAAGTTTAGTAGTAGGATTGTTCCACGTGTTATTAAAAAAATAGGGACTTATAAACTCAAATTGGATATGGGATGTTGACATTAGGAAGTCTAACATTGACTATATATTTAGTCTATGTGGTGGTGCAATTAGTTGGATGAGTAGGTGACATGTTGTGGTTTCTCTTTCCACTATTAAGTCAAAGTATATGACATGTTATCATGTTTGTAAATATATAGTATATCTTTAGAGATTGGGCTAAGTTAGGAAGTAGTGAGGATTAATAGTGATAGTTAGAGTATTATCAAATTTAAGAACCCTATTTTTTACACACACAAAAAAACACATTCATATTCATTATCATTTTAAAGTTCAATTTAAACATAAATTAAACATTAAAACATAAATTAAACATCTAACTTTTACAAAAGAATCCTATAATTAAATACAACATTTAGAAATATAAATTTAAACATTCAAACTTTTACTCACGATTAAAATAGAGAGAGAGAGAGAGGGAGAGTAGGTAATTTGAGATACAATGAGTTAGAGAAAATAGATAATTTGAGATAGAGAGTAGGTAATGATAGAGAGAGGGTAATGAAAGAAAGAGAGGGTAACGTGTGTGAGAGAGAGAGGGGGGTAATGTGTGTGTGATAGAGAGAGGGAGGGAGATGTGTGAGAGAGAGGGTAATGTGAGAGAGAGAGAGAGAGAGAGAGAGAGAGAGAGAGAGAGAGAGAGAGAGAGAGAGAGAGAGAGAGAGAGAGAGAGAGAGAGAGAGAGTGTAATGACATAGAGGGTAATGTGTACGTGTGTGTGTGTGTGAGAGAGAAGGGGGGTTCATTGTTGATTTTCATCTAGGGTTTATTGTTTGTTAATTTTTTAGGGTTTGTTCATTTATTTTCTAGGGTTTATTGTTTATTTATTTTTCTATCTAGGGTTTATTGTTCATTTTTCTGTCCAAGGTTTATTGTCTGTTTTTTTTGTCTAATGTTTATTGTTCGTTTACGTTTTTTTTTTTCTACGGTTTTAAGTTTTTATTATTTTTTACTTTTCATGTTTTTTGCAATATTTAAAAACTGAAAACTATTTTAAACATGAAATTAATAAAATAAAAAACGTTTTTCAAACTTTAAAACACTAAAATTAAAAAATAACAATAAATTAATATTTTTTTATGAAATATAATAACAATAAATTAACATTTTTTTATGAAAAATAATAAAAATAAATAAAAAAGAATATAAAAAATAAAACTACGTACCTAGAAGGAGGTAGAAAATGGTTTGGGGGTTCAGCTAGGATGAAAAAAATGGGTACCTGTGCTCCTCTGAAACGTTTACTTGTTTTTGAAACAGTGAAAATGATAGAAAATGGCTTAAAATAAATAAATAAATACATTCAAGAAATAGGTGCTCATTTTTTTCAAATCAAGCGCCTGTTTAGCTTCGGGCACCCAAACCAAAATGGGCGCACGTTTTCAAAAAACGTGCACCCATTTTTGAATGCCTCGGGCACCCGGAGCGAAACGAGTGCCCGATTTGTAAAAATCGGGCACCCTTTTCTAGCGGGCTCTTTTCCCAACCCACGGACTTCCTCGGGATTGGGACCTAACTTTGTGCATTTACCCAAGTAAATTAAATAAATTAATTCATCTAAAAGTATAAATTTTATCAAATGCTAATGATCAAATTTAGGTGTGTATAGATAAAAAATAAATATGATACAAAATTTGAAAACAAAATCCTTATAACTCATCAATACCTTTCCATTGCCTATTTGTTTTTGAAAAAAAGAGTTTTGAGGCAAAAGATATGGTGTTTTTAAGAGAAAAAGTGCAACAACTATAACCTACAATATTTGATATAAAGTGATAAAATTTTGTAATAATATGTATGTGGGTGGAGAGTGCTCATTTATAGCTTTTTGTCAAGTACTTATTTGCAAAAAATTGACACTTGAGACAAAAGTTATGCATTTTAATTTTTTTTTTGTTGAATTTGCCTATCATTAATGGCTCACGCCTAATTCCAACTCAATTTCTACATATTTATTAACTCTATGCAAAAAATAGTGGATACCTAGATAGTTTTACAACCCTCGGAAGCAATCCTAAAAATCATTCTTTCTGCAAATGAGTGGAAGTTGGATTTTTGAAGCTAGAATGAAAGTGGCTCTAGTAAAAAAATTGAATTTTTGACTCTAATTTTTTTACTTTGTCCTCCAAATTCTGATTTTGGTAAAAAATAAAAGTCACTCTTGACTTTCCCAAGCCTTCTATACACTTTGTAAATCTTGAAAAAGCCTGTAATATTACCAAAAAGCTAAATTACACACACACACACACACACACACACACACACACACACACACACACACACAAACTCAAACTATATTAACTAGAATCTTCGTCTTCCTTTAAACTCTTCTAATTCTCTAATTCATACGAGATTGCAAGAGAAGATCATACTTGGTTTTTAAAGAAAATATTAGCTATCTAATAGTCTCAAATAAATTAGAAAAACAATGAGCTATACCAAACAACATGAATCTAATAACATGTTAGATTCTATGAGAAGCGAGAACTAAGCTATGATATGATGCTAGCTTTAGATCACATGCAACTCTGAGCAAGCAATGATCGAAGATAAAAATAGTTGAATGGAGAGAAATTTAAAATGAGAGAAAAATAGAGAAACTAAATAGAATTTTGAGAAGACTTTCAATACTCTCACTAAGCAATCACTTAGAAGTAGTGAAGGTGAGAGGAGAGTGTTGAATATATAGCAAAACAAGGGCATATACATCCAAGAGATGCATTAACTCCTCATAAAAAGTGCCAGGAGGTTTTACCTACTTGGTAAAATGCTAAAACATTTTACACAACCTCCTTACATGAAGATAGGAAAGCAGTTATGAAAGGTGGCACATAAAGCCAAAAGAGTGAGAAATCCAACTACCCCATAACCCACTTAGGATGTGAAAAAATAGTGGTTATGAGAGGTGGTATGGCAAGTGAAAAGAGGGTGGGTAACTCAACTACCCATGTGTGGGAGAGAGTGACACATGTAGCTAAAGTATTTTGCCATGTGTCCTCATATTAACCACTCCTAATAACATAAGCAAGCTTAAATAATGTGTAGGAAAATAAATCTACAATAACACTTCAAATATTTGAGTGTACCCTTTCCTAATGGTGGTTAACAGGAGATAACACACTGGCCATTATGTCACCTAGTCTTACCCATTATACCTCATTGAGGACAATATTCTTATGTTTATGAGTTTACACCCTGGCAATTGTAGTGGTAATGTCCATAATAACCTATTACTCCCTTGTGATCGACCAATAAAGATTGTTTGTGCATATTTGTTTAATTGCAATTTATCGTCACTATGAAAATGAGTTTTAATGTTATTTAATTACAATTTAATATTTAGTGTTAAAAGAGTTCCTTATGTGTATTCAATGTGTAGGAAATTGCATAATTTGATTTATGGGGTCATTTGGGGAAATTATAAATATTATTTAAAATTATTATTCTATTTTATTTTAAAAAGTGAATACTAAGTGGGTTTTTTATTATAAAAAATGAGTTATTTTCAACACTTTTATTTTGCAATTTCTTGTTCCAAAACCCTACTACAATGGGAATTTGATTTATTGATTGGAGAAGATCCAGATGGAACAATTTTATGTGTAAGAGCTCATTGAATTTTATTGGAGTATTTGGCTTGCTACTCAAAGGATTCATTCTCTCATTTGGTGTGTGCAAAACAAATTAGATTTGAAGAATTTTATGCAAGTTTGAGGGAAGAACTTGATTTCTCCATTGTTTTTCATTCTTATTGTTTCTAAATGGTTGTATTTGATTTATAATATTATTTAGAACACTTATTTAGTTGAAACCAAACCTTTTTATTGATTCAACAAATAGATTTCATCAAAATTTGAAAACCTTATCCCAAGAAGTGTTATGCCTTCCAATTTTTTATTGAACGACCCAAATGTGAAATTGATTGTGTAAATGTGTTGTTGGGTGAATGGGATCTAAAAGAGTATTCCTTGATTTTTTCTTTTACACTTAAATTTTTGGGTGTTCTTGAAGGTCAATCCATGGTTGAAATGCCTCATCCTTGGTTTTGGGAATTTTTATGATATTATTTCAAAGTGGAATTTGGTTATTATTTTGATTTGATACTATAATAGGGGATAATGGAAAATATGTATGAGATTTCATGATTGGATTGATTTGGATCTGTTTCCATATGGATAAGGTTAAATGAGCAGTTGTGCATAAACTACAAATAGTGATATATGTGTTATTGCATTGTAATTCATTTTGATAACTTGTTTATTGAGAACAGGATGAGCCTAGGATTAGATACTACAATGGATCTAGGGAGTGACTCCCAATGTGTTGACCACCCAAACTATCATGGTGGCAATCACAGTGTGTGCAGTCTCTTTATCAAGTGATAACTAAATAAAATATTGGGGTAAAATATTAATAAGATAATTGGTTCCCCTTGCATGCCTTGAGAATTTATATAGGCCAAGGATGTCTTGGGAAGACATGCCCACACATGGAATATTGGTTCTTGTCCTACAGAGACATGCTCGCTCATGTATCACCAAATAATGAATGAATATTCTCATTTGTATGAGAGGATGCTTAGTTCCATGTGGTGTCATCCTTTCGACCACACATGATGGCACTCCCTATACTTTTCACTCTATCATCTTAGGCGTATTGTAGTTTTATTAGATCCCTAATATGATTATATGGATATTGCACTCTCTCTATTGTTGGTGCTTCTTGTATGCTATTGTATCTCATGTATGCACCATGTATGGCATGAGTGCAAGCCTACCTATCCCCATGTGTATTCTTGTATGGGTGTTTGGGATTTTTGACTATCCCCATGAGCACAATTAGGTATAACTAATGGTTGTACATGGTTGGGTGGTGTTGCAAACCATTGTTTGGGACCAAGGGACTTGGCTTTTAGGATCAACATCAAAGGCAAACTATCTCTCTCTTTCTTGCGCTTTCATATTCTTCATTTCATGAAAATATAAACTATGCATATTGATTTAAGGAAATATAATAATGACATAAATGTATATTGGACACTCCTTATGGAGATTGATGTAATCAAATGATATGATAAATGGATTAGAATAGTTTATGTGTGTTGGTGTTCATATCAAACATAATTGGATTTGTTATCTTAATTTAGGATCAATGTTAAAATGAAATTGATAGTGTCTTTTGGTGCCTTGGAGGGTATATTAGTCACCTCCCATTTTCTTCTTGTTCTTGTAAGAATTCAAATAGATTTGTGTGGACTATAGTCAATCTAGGCCCATTCATGGTGCTCTGAAAGTGTCTTGTAAAGTTTTGTAAAGCATTTGAATGGTGAAATTTTTGGTTATTGATGTGTTTATACTTAGGGAAGGAGTTTAGTGTGATTTGGAGGAGAGTGTCTCCCCCCCTATCCTCTCCTTGTATGTGTCTTAGGTGCCTAGTGTCTGGGAGGCTAGATTGTCTTCTATGTCTCCAAGCCTTTTTGGTGTCACCAAGATGTGTAGAAAAATTAAACAATTTCATTATGTCTAGCTGATTTTACTCTAGCTTGTTTTTTCTTACTGTTCAAGACAAATTCCTATTCAAAGGATGACATCACAATAAATTGGTAACCATGAACACCAACATCCAGAAAGAAAACTAGCACATCTAGAGAGCACTAGCATTCTGACATGACTATCGTGTTCTATTCTAGTGTCATTGTGGCATGTAAGTGTCCTACTAGGATGCCCTAGTTCCTTGTGGGTACCCTTATCCATTTAAGTTGTATGGCAGGGTTTTCAGGGTTCTAAAGGGTCAGTTTGACCTGATCAAATATGTGGTTAGGGCTTGTAATGTCTAGGGAACCTCTAAGGTGTCCCAATTGATTTTTGAGTGAGTTTGAGTGGTTTCATTTGTGTCAATTCATGAGTTGGTACTTGTTGGAGGCCATTTGTGACACCTAGGACCAAGGAGAAGGCCTAGTTTGTCGAGTACATAGAAGGGTGGATAATGCAGCATGGATAGGGAGGATAGGTACAATTTTACCCACTAAATCACACCACCTCATATGGATAGCAAATTTCTAAATGGGGTCAAGGAGGGTAGTATATGCGCTCTTGGGCTTAGTGTGGGGACAACTTCGGGTGCCCTATTATGTTTCTCATCCAAACCCTATTATGGTTGAACTCCAATTATGGATTATAGACATTGTGTAGTTTACCTAGAATTAAATTAGTTATGACTATATGCTATCTAACCATAGTTGAAATGATTGCTCTATGAATTATACTTTCAATATTTGTCTAACATGATTGCGGTTTTTATCTTGATGAAGTCATTGCATTGGTAAAAATATGATTCTAACTATATTAAGTTTTATTACTTTGTTAAAATTGTGATTCTAGGGCAAAATTTAGAATAATCCCAAAAGGGGACATGACATTGTACTTGTCCAAGATCCACCTAGGTGTTCTACAAGACTCAACATGAAACAAGAGACCATCTAAGACATGTAGTGATATTAGTTCCATGGCCTCATCCATCTAGTTCCTAAATGCAAATTATGTTGTCTGTGGCTTCTAGATGTCGTAATTGTGTGGTGTAAGATGCCCAAAGGTTTCCACCATCTTGAATACCAATAACAATAACATAGTCCCAATAAATGTTATGTTCAATTTTTTATTGAATGACCCAAATGTGAAATTGATTGTGTAAATATGTTGTTGGGTGCATGTGATCAAAAAGGGTATTCTTGGATTTTTTCCTTTTGCACTTTGATTTTTGGATGTTCCTGAAGGTCCATTTATGGTGGAAATGCCTTATCCCTGGTTTTGGAAAATGTTATGATATGATTCAAAAGTATAATTTGGTGGTTTTGATTTGATATTATGATAGGGGATAATGGAAAATATGTATGATATTTCATGATTGAATAGTGACATGTGTTATTGCATTGTGATTCATTTTGATAGCTTATTTTTTGAGAAATGGATGAAATTAGGATTAGGTACTAGAGTGGTTCTAGGGAGTGGCTCTGAATGTGTCCTCGACCTAAAAGCCACACTGGAAATCATGGTGTGGGGAGTCTATTAATCAAGTGATAACAAAAAAAACTTTGGGTAAAACATTATTAAGATAATAAGTGCCCCTTGCATGCCTTGAGCACTCATATAGGCCAAGGATGTCTTTGGAAGACATGTCCACACATGGAGCCCTATTTCTTGTCTTGGAGAGATGTACCTTGTCATTTAGCACTAGATCATGTATGACTGCACATTCTTGTCTATATGAGAGGATGCTCAATTCTATGTAGTGCCATCCATTTTAGCACACATGATGACACTGTATAATTTTCATTCCAACATCTAAGGTGTATTGCATATTGAGTAGATCCTCAATATGGTCATATGGATATTGCACTCTGTCTAATATTGATGTTGCTTGTATAATAGTGTATTCCATGCATGCACCATGTATGGCATGTGTGTAAGCCTACTATTCCAATGTGTATTCATGTATGAGTGTTTGGGCCGTGTAACTATCTCCATGAGCACAATGGTGTGGACCTAAGGGTTACACATGGTGAGGTGGCCTTGCAAACCACCATTGGAGACTAGTGGACTTGGCTTCAAGGATCGACATCAAAAGAACACTATCTCTCTCTCTCTCATGCTTTCATATGCTTTATTTCAAGAAAATTTAAATTATGTATATTTATCTAAGGGAATGTAATAATGATGTAGATGTATATTGGACACTCCTTATGGATATTTATGTAATAAAATGATATGGAAAATGGATTAGAATATTTTACATCTGTCGATGTTGGTATTCGACACAATTAGATATGTTATCTTTCTTTATGCTCAATGTTGTGACTTGGTAATGTGCATGCAGAAAATTCAATTGGTGTTTAAAATCAATGCATTAGTGTCTTATGGTGTCTTAAAAGGTGTATCACTCCCCTCTCATTGTCTTCAAGTGGTCTTGTAAGAATTTGAGTGGATTCATATGGATTAGAGTCAATCTAGGCCCATTCAGGGTGCTCCAAAAGCATCTTTTCAAGTGTTGTAAAGTGCTTGAATGGGGAAATTCATGTTTATTGGTGTATTTGGGCTTAGGTCAAGATTTAATAGTGATTATTGTCTCCCTCCCCATCGTTTCCTTGTGTGTGTCCTTGGTGCCTAGTGTTTGAGAGGCTAGATTGTTTGATATGTCTTTGAGTCTTTCTAGTGTTTTCATGTTCCTTGTGTGTAACCAATATATTTAGTCAAATACATGTCTATGATATATGAGTGATTCTACCCTTGCTTGGGTTCACACACTAGTCAAGACAAATGTGCATTTGGAGAATGACAATATAGTAGATAGGCAACCAAGGACACCAACACCCAGAAAGGACACTAGCATGCCCAAAGGATAACATCACATATAGAGGACTAGGTTGTGCCCTCTTAGTCCTTTTGGCATGAAGGTGTCTTGATAGGATTCCCTAGTCCCTTGTCTAATAGGGTTTTCAAGGTACTAGAGGGACAATTTGACCCCAATGAAAATGCATGTTAGGGCTTGAAATATCTAGGGGACCTCTAAGGTGTCTTGATTGTATTTTGAGTCGTGTCATTGGCATCAATTTGAAAGTTCATACTTGGAGGCCATCCGTGACACATAGGGTCAAGGAGAAGGCCTAGCTTCTTGAGTAGACTCTTGTAACTTTGTGGAGGGTCTTGTATGTGTCACTTTGTGGAGAAGTTATTGTAAGTTTGAGGTTTGGACTTTTTCTATTCCATGTGTTGCATATGTTATACCGAAATGAATCAAAATAATTATTCCTTGTATTCTCATGTATTTTTAGCTCATATCCTTGGGGTTCCTTGGTGGAGCATTACACATAAAATTCAATATCCTTCTACTTTTTATATTAGAGATATATTTTTATTCTCTTATGCTTGTCTACAAATGATAAGTAATGGAGGGTCAATTGCTAATAAATAAATGTGTCAATTTAGAGCCCATATATAGAAAATTCAATGTTTGTATTTCTACCACAAAACTATGTAATTGTAACCTTGAATAAATATGTCATATGTAATTGTAACCTTTGAAAAAATCATTTTACAAAAAAGTGTTAGATAAGAAAAACTAAAGTACTTTGGCTTCAACCTATTCCTATTCCTTTTATTGATAGTGTGAATGGTAGAAGAAGAGGGATGAATGGTAATAGTGACTTTGATTGATTGTGACCCTACAAAGGAGAACATAGTAAGCTATCCTATAATTTTAAGATTAGGATACATAATCATATATAATGAACAATTTTTTTATAATTGGTTATGATTAAAAAAACCATGCTTAAATATATATGAACAATATAATTTAAACAAACACCAGAATCAAATTTTAATTTTAAATTATATACGTAATTTGATCAAACATAGAAGCCAAACTTTATTTATAAATTATAAATATTTTATAAAATTTAATACTAGAATAAATGAAATCCTTTACAATCATAATAGAATTTTTTTTACAACAATTCTCCCACCTTTATTTTAATAAGGATAAAATGTGATAATAATATCCTAAAAGTTTGATGTACCTAATTCAGTCTAAAAAAATATATTTCCTAAAAGTTTAAAGAAATATCTATATATTAGAGGTAATATCTTATAAATAAGGAGGCACATCCACATTAATCAGTGGGAGGTGCATCCGCTATGTTAGTGTGGTAAGATGCATCAATCCCATCATCTTGAGACGAGTCTTCATGTTGGTGTTGGTGTTGGTGTTGGTGTTGATGTGATACCATGCTTGAAACATTGTCCGTCATTCCCAATCCCTGAACTTATAATAAAAATATATGTACATATTAGAGAATTTAGACTACCATAATATACAAAAAATATAAAATAACTTAACAAGAAATTGGCCAAGAAACATTTAGAAATATGTAATAAAATTTACTAATAGAGACCC
Source organism: Cryptomeria japonica (assembly GCF_030272615.1). Lineage (NCBI taxonomy): Eukaryota > Viridiplantae > Streptophyta > Pinopsida > Cupressales > Cupressaceae > Cryptomeria > Cryptomeria japonica. The sequence continues at coordinate 18,307,414 of NC_081410.1, forward strand.
ATGTATATACTAAATTAGTTATTGATAGGATGTAAGGTGAAGGGTAAGGGCATTAATTACCTGTGCAAAAGAGTAATTATTTTGAACAATTGATAAAGGTGTCATCAAGCTATTTCCATACATTGAGTGCCACTGGGAAGAAAGTGTCGCTATAGAACCATAATCATTTCCTGTCATATCATGCTCAATATGTTCATCACTAGGGTTGCCTTCTAGAGGAGGATAATCAAACTTCAAATGTGATTTATTGGAATCACTTGCATGACTTCCAAGTTGCATGCTACCACTGCCTTGTTGAAGGGATGTGAAAATATTTATAGGCGTGCATTCTGCCACAATGTCCCTTCATTCAAGGAAGTGAAACATATTTAGTTTCAAAGTATTTGAAAACAGTCCATGCCATGAATAAGACACCCTTTAAAGTCATATATTTTTCTATCATAGAACATACCTGATTCCTAATGTGCCATCAGTATTGCTAGGTTCTAAAAAGTTTTGAACACCCATTTGTGGGTCTCTCTGTGATATCCAACTTAGCATTTGACTCTCACTTGAACTAGCACAACTAGGATTTCCATTTTGTTGTTGCATATACATCTATATACAAGATTACATAAATAATTTTAATTTAGTGAACTCATTCCCCACATTTTTTAGACCTTATAATAGGTAGAATACAAAAAGACAAGTTTTTAGATTCATTATGATATATTATATTAAACAATGTGATATTCAAACATATCTTCATTGATGTTTGAAAAATACAAAAAGGATTTTAAATAGAGCATTTTGATTAACCACAAATGAAACATACCTGTATATTTGATTGGCTATGTATATTTGCTTGGCCATATGGGACTATTCTAGTTTGTTCAAGGTATTGCTGCAATACATTAAAAATTATTTTTAAGTTAAATAATAACTTGGAATTTTGAATGTAATATAATTACTAAAGAAACATGATCATTTTAGTATTCTTAAAATTAAAAAAAAAATATATTCAATATTTTAATTACAAAATAATTTTTGAATAGGAAATTTAATTCAAAAAAAAAAATTATTTACCTTTTTAGCTCGAACTCTAGTTAAGGATTCTTCAAGAACTCTCTCATAATACTCCGCTTCTTGTAGTGAGGTTATCAGATGAGGATCTGCTTCCAAACACCTGAAATTTTACATTAAAATGGTGAGACAATTGCTATGTAGCTTCAATGAACACAAGTATACTCTTCTAATATAGTTAAGATCATTTCAAAATTCATTCATTATTTTTCAATGGAAAAACACACGTATAAATAAATAGAGTATAGATTTAATCATAAAAAGAGGAAGAAATCACATTACTAAGAAGGAAAATATTATATCGGACTCGTAGTTAATAAGGATTGATTGTGATACAAATAAATAAAATAACTTCAAAATATAGTATTCTAATTGACTAAAAAATAGAGTATCAACAATTAATAAATATTATAATAAGTAAAGCTTTAAAACCTAAATGGTGATTAAATCTTGAAGTTCTAGAAACATTAATAAATATTTTAAGCTATAAACAACATGAGGTCACAAGCTAATGGAATAGGTAGTGAGGTTGATGACTTATCGCCCAATAACCAATAAGGTAAACCATGTGAGGTAATTTCTCTCAACTAAATACAATTCATCTCATTTTTTCTTCATATTTTAGACTTACAAAATAACTAGACTATTCTAACTATTATTTTAGATTACTATCCCAAAACCCTATATGGATTTTTAGCCTAGTTTTTTTTATACTTTGAAACAAACAAAAGATACACCTTACTAGTGCATTTTTTTTAAAGATATTCGACTATGAAAGAGCATACAAAGAAATTCCATTTTTCTAAACTCTAAAGATATGTTGTTTGACATCTATGTATTTTATTTGTAATAAAAAATATTAACTGAAGTAAATATGTTTAATAATAGATGTTTTTTAAGATGATAACATTATGACCAAAAAAATAAATCCATGTATTAACAATTAGAAAGAATATATTAGGTTTGGGAAGAAAAAAATATACATAATAAGAAGATCAAATCATTGTCACATGAAATAGATTGAGAAAAGAGAGGAGGGTAATCTTAAGATATGATCAATATTGTGTATAGAGGCATTCTTTATTTACAACCCTTTTTACAAACATATTGGCAAAAATATAACATTAATGTAAAGTGAAAATACCAATAATGTGATTAGGTGAGAAAATTAGAAATAGGGGCTACCATTTGAAAGGATCTAAAAGTAGTGTTGTGAATAAATTTTATACAATGATATTTCTAATGTCTTTGTCTTTGACTTTGTCTCCTATGAATTATACAAGGGAAATGCCACCTTTTGAATAAAAAATCATTAGCTAGATCCAACTATCAAATACTCAAACACCGGATCATGAATGTGTATCATAATTGTTCCGTGCTCTAAAGTAGGGGCTAAGTATGTAACTCCAAAAATTTCTACATGGCTAAAGATGCATACCCATCTCAATCTAGTGTATGACTCAATAATGAATACAAATTGATTAGAGATATGTTTTTACGTTGCTAAATCTAAAACATTTTTTTCTACATAAGTGAAGTCTCTTTTTGGAAACTTCTCGTATGTTCCACATTCTAGTGCTAGGCCATAAGAGCATTGAATTCCTAGGAACATCCTACATGATATGGATCTTATAATGGTTGATTATAGCTTCAATTGTATTTTTATGTTAATGTTATGTGAGTAAGCACATTGAATATTCAATGGTTAAACTGTCTGGGATCACACTCCCCAACCACCAAGAATGGTTCTTGACATTAAAACAAAAAAAAAACGGTATACTATCATATCCTTAATTTCAACACAATTTAATATATTTATTTGAGTTGAATGAAATAACTTAAAATAAGAAAACATTCATAATTGGCCCTTTTTTCCCCTATATTTGTGTACATATTCTAGATTCTTCTATTCCACTTAACAAGATTTATAAGTATTATGTAGTTTTCCCATATCTATTAATTAATTTTACCACCAAATTAGGTAGTACACATATTAGGATCCCAATCATAGTATTCCCTTATAGATATGGTAACATTTAGAGGTTAGAGATAGAGGATTTATATATAAGACATTAGAGGATAGGGTACTAGTCTCTAGTAAGAATCTATATGCTATACTAAAGGTATCAATTGGGAAGAATGATAGGTGCTATCATATTTTCACTAATGCCAACACACTCAATACAATCACATTTAACTGAGTACCTTATGTCTTTAGTTTTTATTATCTACTTTATGATTTATATGTGCAAAGTACATTTCAAAGATCGACTATGTATCTAAAATAAGAAAAATTTAAAGATTGAATTACTAGATGATGATCGACATATAAGACCAAAAGAAGGTAAAATTTAGAGCTTATCAAGGTGACTATTGAATTTTAGTCATTCCCCTCTAATTTTCCAATTTACTTGCCAAATTTAAAACATTAACATGAACACACCAATATTCACAAGTTACTTTATAAATCTACCTTATATTATTTTTCTTATATACTTTATGATATTGATGTTTATAGAATATATGACATCCCTTCTAGATCACTTAAAAATGTACTATATCTTATTACCAAAGAGAAGTTACCTTCTAAGGCCTCTAATAATGGTTTTCTAAGTTATTCTTAGAATAACTAGGTCATATTATTCTACTAAAAGGGTGTAAATAAACCATATCATGTAGTAAAGGCTATACACGATTAGCCATGTCCCAAGTCACTCTGTACAAAATTTTGAACTTTTTTTTATCCTAAAAAGAAATCTATCAAAATAAATTCTAATAAATATATTTTCCATTGAATATCAAGGAGTTTATATGGACCAATCGTTTGATAAATCTTCAAGTGGTAATATGGTGTTCATTCAATTTAAACTATACAAGAAAATAATATTGAAAAAGTCAAAGTATTTCTAACCATTATTATAGGTATACAAGTGATGGCATAGGGACAAAGGGAGAGGCTTTTCAAAAATAATTTTTGATAGGGACAAAGGGAGAGGCTTTTCAAAAATAATTTTTGATTGGGGAACACCTTAATTGGAACTACTTTTAAGGTTCTAAATTTTTTTGAATTAATTTAATTTTTTAAACATTTGATAAAGGGAATAATTTGAAGTACTTGTGATGTTCAAAGTTATTGGGAGGTCTATGGGATTTTTATGTAGTACCCAATAACTTTTTAAAAAAGAGGGAAGTCAAATAGGAAATCTCCTCCAGGTTTCTAAGTCCCCAATATATTCAAGACATTACCCAATAGCATAGAAACATGTCCCTAAAGAACATTCATTTGTGTTAAGGTTGAGGAAGTGCTTATGTATCTTAAACAAAGATAGAATTTATGATGTATTTGGTATTATTTTTGAAGATTAGGTTAAATATTTTATAGTACAAAATTGGTTCTAGTTTCTAAAGGTTTCAGAGGTTTAGTTTTATAAGATCAGACGGAAAGAGTTTTTCATGGAATATGACTTTTAAAAATAAAAAATTATGATCAACCATCAAAACTTGCCACAAATTTGTGAAAACTTAACTATCATAGATTCCATTTACACCCACCATATTTGGGAACACAGTTCAAAATTTTATCTTTCTCTACTTTTCAATAGATAATCTATCCTAATGATAGTCTAGGTTGGTAAATTTAACTAAATATTTTTTACTAGATTTTGACATAAATAACTATAGAGATTTTTCTAGATTTGAGCATAATTATCTTTAAAGTGGGAGCTAGGCTATGTAATAAGCACAAACTATCAATAGATATTTATGATAGATGGAAGCTAGGTTATGTAAAAATTGTCGACATATGCTTGTAAACAATATATATGTTGTCCTCTTTTAGTTTGATCTATCAAGTTTTATTTATAAACCTAAAACTGTAAAAGAGGTTTTAAAAGACACAAAATCATAAGAAAAAAAAAGTGAAATCAATAGAAATTAAATGATAGTAAAAATAATTACATAAAATTATAATGGTCATAAATAATGGGTTATAGCTTAGAAAAAGTATAATTCCTTCAATTTTTATTATATTATAATTATATTAATTTATTTTCAAAGTAGTAATGATGTAGCTTAAAATGGAGGAACTACAAAAATATGACTATATGCCTAGTTTTTGATGATATAATAATAGCTACTAGCTTGTAAATAAATGAATATATTATATTAATATTTAAAAATAATTAAAGTAGTGAATAAATGAGGAATCCAAAAGTGTCATCAATGAAGAATAAGAATTCAATGGAAATAATAAGAGATTCTACCTTAATCTTGATTCTGCATCTGCTAGTTGCAATCTCCATGTATTGATTTCTCTTTGAAGTTCCTACAAAGTTACCATAACAATCATATATTACATATTAATGCTAACTTTAAAAAGTAGAAAATTGATTTTTGTACGATGAAATCAATCTCCATGTATTGATTTCTCTTTGAAGTTCCTACAAATTTACCATAGCAATCATATATTACATATTAATGCTAACTTTAAAAAGTAGAAAATTGATTTTCGTACGATGAAATCAAGCATACCTCAACATTTGGAATGTTTCCTGGGCTGATTAAGATCATGCATAGTCATGAAAATATAAACACCCATTAGTATGAGTAGTATTTATCAAGAAGATTTCACAACAAAAAGAAAACATTAAAATAAATTATTATAAACCTTGCTAGATGATTGGCAAGTTCACTGTCGCACTTCAATTTCTTCAATGCTCTATTTAGAAACTGCTCATACATACATGTAGATTATCAAACAAATTTTGATTGCATGTAAGTTTTTAGATTTGATTTTTATTTTACAGATCATTCCTTTAAAAACTTTGCACAAAACAAATAAACACAAAAGTACAAAATCTAGATAAAAAACATGTTTAACTACGAAACTTACTTCTTGATTCTGAAGCCTGTATGTTTGTCATATTTGAAGAAAAAATACAAAACAAAAGAACAAATATTGTTAAAATGTTACTTACAAAACCAAAAAGAAATATGCATATGATTTTACAAAAAAAGTAATAACCTAAATAAATTCATTTTTTTTTAAGAAAGAAGAAAGTGGCAATAATTTTATGATTAAATGTAATAATTCAATTCATCAATGTATGAAAATTCATAATTAAATTTTCATAAGAAGTATAATTATGGAGCAATCTTCTTCATGAACTATTTGTAACAAAGATAAAACAAATACATATATTTCTATCAAAAATATATTAGTTTAATTAAAGTATTGATTCAATATAAGGATATTGGAATTGATATTGCAATTGACGTGAAATATATTGGCATAACCATTGAATTTTTAGTGCAGAAATCACATACCTGCCTCTCTCATGTTCTGGTAGATTGACATAACGTGTTATAACATCCTCTATCCTACTACAAAATAAAAAACAAAATGGAGAAATTTTAATATTGTGCTAGAAAATGAAAAACATATAAGTTTTAATTACATGTCCACTAATTCAACACATTTCTTCAATATAAATACTAAACTCAATCCAAAATATATTCAACAAACCTAAAAATGCACTAAACCCTTTTGTAAATGAAAATATTCATGTGCACCAAATTAAAGGCAACCTAAAAGATTCAACAAGCTTAAAAGATGATCTCTTGTACCCCATTTTCATAATAACAATTTATATGCACATTGTATTAAAAGTTGGTCATAATATTATCTAATATTTATGAAAAATATATATATTAAAAAATAAAATTAATCTATATATTGTTAACACAAATATGAGTGTTTCTAATAGAGGTTACCTTTTCTTTCCAGAAAATTGACTCAATCTGCCAGAGGGCGAAAACATAATAAGTGCAATATCAATATCACAAAGAATGGAGAGCTCATATGCCTTCTTAATAAGTCCATTTCGCCTCTTGGAGAAGGTAACCTGCCTGTTTGTGTTGTTTTCTATTTTTTTGATTTGGAGCTTAACTCTCCCCATGATTAGCAATACTTCTCATCCTCAAAAATACTACGAGTTTGAGTTAAGTAGATGCAAAGGTAGAGGAGGAATGGAACAATAGTCAAGTGTGAAAAATACGATAGGAACTTGTATTTATCTGCATTATCCATTGAAAAATATGAACACCGATTAGTAAGATAATACAAATAGTATTTTAAAAGACAAAAGATATATCTACATTATCCATTGAAAAATATGAACACCGATTAGTAAGATAATACAAATAGTATTTTAAAAGACAAAAGATATAAATCTCTTTATACAACTTGTTAGATAATTAAATTATATTTAAAAAAATCAATTATATTTAAAAATCAATCAAATACAATGATAATTCTAAAATAAAAGGGTCTGATTGATGATCAAGAGAAACATAAGATTTAAAAACCAATTATATTTAAAAATCAATCAAATACAATGATAATTCTAAAATAAAAGGGTAATAGCTGATTATATTAGTAGGAAAAACTAAGCTTAGAGGTTTTTCAAAAATAGAAGTTTAAATCTCTTTGTTTACAACAAAAACAATAATGATTTCACAATAAAGTTTGACTGATTGATGATCAAGAGAAACATAAGATTTAAAAACTGGTTATTGCTTTAAAAAACATATGTTTTAAAATAGAATAGGACTGAGATACTGAAACCATATAGACTTTTTGTATCTTTCCTTTTTTCAATTAATGCAGTAATTGAAAAGGATGGTTTATAGTATTTAATCAACTTGACTGGATGTGAACTGTAGAAATTTCGTATCTTTAGAAAATAGATATCCATGGAAAAGAATGAATGTCTATTCATAAGATAACATAAAAAGCATTTTTAAAAGACGATGGATGTAAATCTCTTTATACAGCTTAATATATGATTAAATAATACATTTTTAAAATTAATTAAACAACTGAAAAATTAAATTATATTAAAAAACATTCAGTCAAATACAACAATAATTTTAAAATACATATATAATATCTAATTATTTTAGAATAGAAAGCATATTAATAATATGTCTGAATCTCTTTATATGCAAGAGAAACAATGATGATTTTACAACAGAAAGTTTGACTGGATGACAATCAAGAAAAACACATAATCTAAAACTGGCTACTGCTGAAAAAGGAAATGGAATGGGACTTTTGCTGTATTTTTCTTTTGTTCAATAACTGCGACAACTGAAAACAATGATTTGTCTAACAAGCTGATTATTTCATCAATTTAGTTGCTGTCTTTTCATATATGTGACTGTGCTATACTCATGCTATACTAAAAAATTCCAATTGATTGTCCTCATCATTGATAAATCTTATAAAGTCTATAATTTCCAACTTTGTATTTTCATTCATAATTTCTGAACGATCATCTCAATAGCCATCTCACATTAACAGCAAATGACAGTTAACCTAAAATTCCTCACAGAGATTTGTATGCACATAAAATAAAGTTGGCAAAAGAATGGAGGAAATAGAGCTGCAAAGAACACCAATTCAGCAAAAGAATTGAGGAAATAGAGCTGCAAAGAACACCAGTTCTGACAAATCTAAAACTGTCAAGGTAGACAGATTTCCTAAAGAAGTAGGAATGTTACCGGATAACTTTTATTTCTATTAAAGTAAAGATATCGTTGGCGAGTGAGCATGACCAATTCAGGAAAAATGGAACCTTGGAGATGGTTTTCTGAGAAATAAAACTATTTCAAAGCAGACAGATTTCCGAAGGAATGCTGCTTTGAAGATGGTTTTCAAACAAATCTGAATCAGTCAAGGCAGAAGATTTCCTATTCATAAACAAGAAAAACCAGATGGATCATTTAACAATTCCCAAAGAATTAATAACAACTATGATTTCTGTTATGGAGTAGGCATCTTAACCCTTAAAATGGCAAATCTACTCTTCAGAATAACAAAAAAATTGAAGAAAAATGTATTTCAACTGAAAGCGTGCATAGAAGCAGCAAGACAGCAAATCAAAACATAAAATGCACTTTGCTCTTCCAAAACAATTACAGATAATCAATCTGTGCATCAGAAAACTCAGGTGCGTTTACACAGAATTGATTTAAGCCAATTTAAGCTCAAATCCACAGGATAACTTAAAAAAGCGAAGATGAGGGATCATTGTTTTGCCAATTCCATATCAACTAAGGCGGATAGATTTCCTAAAGAATAGGGAATTGCACCGGTGAGATTTTAAGGAATCTGCAAATTGGTTAAAGCTGAGTCTTAGGTCATACAAAGAAAGTGGGTAAATAACAAAAAAAAATATAGCTAAGAAATTGTTCTGATTATTGACATGCAGGGTTATCCATTAAAACCCATATTCAGAAACACGATTTCCATTCATACCCATATTCAAAAAACAGGATTTTCCGATTTATTCAGCAAACCTAAATCCAATTTCAGACACCAAATAGGGCAAAAACTGAAAAATCAGCACTATATATAACAAGATCAAGATAAATATTTGCATACCTTGCTTGATGGGCTTGATTTTATTGTTCTTTTGCAGATCTTTCTGCTATTCTATTAATGTTTTTCCGATCTGTCACCTGTGGCCTGCTGGAAATCGATGCGCTATTTCTGATCAAACATGCAACTTCCTTAATAAGTAAAATCAATGCGCTATTTCTTATCAGACATCCAGCTTCCTAAAAAAGAAAAGAAAGGAAAAAAACCCTGTTCAATCTAAAAACACACCGACAAAGCGAGCTTAGGTTGGGAGAAAATGATATTCCATTCTAGAGCTTATCTGGTTTTCCGGGTTGATTCTAATCTGTCTGTCAAAAAAAACGAGGAAAACAAACAGCTCTAAATTATAGGGTGACACAAGCTTTTTATCTTTGCTCTATATTTATGAGTGGTAATAATTTAATAAAATAAAATAAACTACGGATAGGATTGTGAGAAACCTAGGTAATAGATGTTGGCCTTTTTTATATAATTATATTGTATTGTGTTTAAACATACAAAAGCTTAAGTATTGTAAGGATTTAATTATATTATATTGTATTGTATTTTGTTTTCAGTTAAAGTAATTAACTCATTTATATGATAAAAAATCTTTTTTTTTTAGTTTTTGAGGTTGATTTGTTTAATCTTTGGCTTATTGGTGGATTGAGTGTTTCTTGTAGGTCGCATGTCAATAGAGTAAGTATGGATTGATATATGTTGCTAAATGGTTCTCACTTTCTTGTTTACATAGAGGAATGCAACTTGAGTGTTCTCACTTTGTTCAAATTTGTTCTCCTCATCTTGACATGGTTCATGAATACTTGGGACAATAAATTCATTGCATGTATGTTGATAAATAAGCTTATTTTGAGCACCTTGGTCATCAAACCATTTCTTGAGCACTAAATTTTCATTGGAAAGCTAACCTATCAATATTTTTTATTTTTAGAAGGGATTTTAATTTGTAACTCCGGATAGCATGGGGAGGAGCATTAGCTTGAGGGAATAGAAATTTTATATGTATAGGTACAATTTTTCCATCTTAAATGACTTTGATAGCTATATTATAATATTTTAATAGAGATTGACTACCCACCATTTGAGTCATCATAAAAACAACTAAAACTAAACCACTTTAATAATAGAGATAGGCCAAACCTAGCAAAGGTGAAGCTCAACTAGTATCATCTCTTAAATTCTCTTGAATTTAACATTAAAATCTTGAATAAGATCCATGGAAGCCTCTCTATTAAGGTAAGATGTTGAACCAAAGTTAAGATATTTAACTTTTACCAAAATTGATTAAACAATAATTTTCCTAGATAATCAGGTAATTTGTGATGGATTCAGGTGTCATGCCTATAAAATAGCTTAGTGTCTTCCTAATAAAAGTGAAGCAAGTGATTTAAAATCAATACTTATAGATTTGTGATTTTACAAGATGTGTAAATATTTACCACACGATGAAGATTATTAATAAGAGACATGGATCCATCCCTAAAAAAATAGTCAATTCTCTTAAAATAGTTTTAGGAATGAGACTACCTCACTATAGTTGCATAGGTCAATCACATTCCAAGAAATAAAAGGGTAATTCCTCTAGTTTTTTTATAGTTTTTAAATTGATATTTAGATTGACATAGATGTGTGAGATAAACATGGTTTGCAAAAAATATTAAAAAATGAGGATATATTATAGTAGATTCAGCAATAGAACCATGCATGCTCATATAGAGTTGATATTCATATAATTTTCAACCATAATTACATCATTTAGAATGAGATTTGTGTGATAAAATAAAATAAAAACCCTTATAATTTGTGCCCCACTAGGTATATTTCTATTAATTTAGAGGGATAATCAAAAATATCTTTACTAGGTTATCATAACCAAAGACACAAGGGCACTTTTCCTTACTAAATCCCTTGATAGCAACGAAATTGAAGATAGCACACAAGCCCTCAAATAGATATCTTGTACTTCTTTCTATTGCATTAACTAAAAATGTATCACTTTTGATTACTTTGATGCTCTCTACTAGGATTAACACTTTATTATACAAATTATTAGAATGAATACAAGTCAAATTACAACATACATGGTGTGTTTAATTGGTTCAAGGTAGAAGGGTGAAGGGACTACTAAAGCAAATTTTAATTTTAATTATCAAGGATAAACATAATTATCTAAATACCTTTTTCAAATAATTTAAATCTCTCTATCAAGGCTAAACATAAACTTTCAAGAAATTACTACTTTTTAGGTAACAGCTAGTTTTGTACAAACAATAACATACATTAGGACACAACAATAGAATAATAAAAAGTAAAAATTCATTCAAAATCATCATTTGAATTGGGATATTATTTCAAATATAATTATCTATAGGTAAAGGAATACTTAAATTGGCTTAAGAACTCCATAAAAAAATTGCGTCATAATAACCTCAACATATTTTAACTAAGCCAAAATATTTATGTTAATTTGATCTTTATTAAGTATCAGACCTAAGATATATTTAATTCCTCAAATAATTCATGTCAAAGGCAATATAAAGCTAATTTTTGAGCTCCTTAATCACCACCTTATTGTCTTAAATGAATATAATCATCAACATACAAGATAATGATTAGAATTTGATCGTTTAATTAATTTAAATAAATACAATGACCAACCTCACTCCTTAGAAATTCAACATCCAATGTGAAGGCATTAAAATTCTAATATCACATCTAAGGTGACCGCTTTAAATTATAAACCAAGCTTTTTAAGTTTCTTTGTACACAAAACTGTTAGGTTATTTCATACAATCTTCCTCTTGATATCCATGCAAAAAAAAAGGTTTTAATATCCATTTTATCTACTTATGAATCATTCATAATTTTAATAAAATGTAGGAATCTAATAGAGGTTAACATAGTAATATGAGTGGATACCAATACTAAGTATAACATGAGTGGGAACGGGAGCTCCGCAAGCGGGAGTGCTAGGGTTTCTCTTGCCAAGAGGGCGGTGAGGGTGAGCATGAGGGAGATCCAGATGAGGCACCAGATGGTTTGGGCGCATGCCCATCCGTGGCTTATGTTCTTACCTCTTCCTTGCACATGGTATTCCCCTTTGGTGGGGTCCAAAGGATTTTTGGAGTTTGCAGTAGGGTCTGTGAGGGGTGCAGCCGACATGGTTTTGGGGGGCTTTTCTCCTGGTGTGGTTCCTTCTTTTCTTGTGTGGAGGGGTGTGGGGTTGGTTTTGCTTCCGATCTTCTCTGTGTCTGCAGTGATGTTTGGTTTGTTGGCATTTTGCATATAGATTCAAATAAGTTAACATTTATCATTCCAAAAAAGTCGAATATGTTATATAAAATTGAATCGAATAGTTGTGTTAAATATATTTTATTATAATAGGTAAAAGAAAGTTTAAAAAATTAGAATATGAAAATATATAAAAATAGAAATAAATAACCTAATGTAATTTACAAAATATGATAATTTAATATAATAATTGAATAATTTGATGATAAATTGGATCATTGAATCACATAATTCAATCAAATCAGTTGACACCAATACTCATATATAAACTATTTAAAATATTCTTCAACATTAATAGATTCAATATTTATATCTAAAATAAAACACTTGGAGTGATCATTGTCACCAAAATAAGACTTTAGTGGTCTTATCCCTCATAATTAAGGTGCACTCAAAAATGAAATAATTCTTTTCAATCAATAGAAAAAATAAATTCACACAATGAATGATTATCATGACCTATCTGACTCTTATACCATGTTAGAAATTAGGATACTAGGATAAAAATCAATGTAAAAAAATGCAAAATAAATAAGATGGGAATTATACAAGTATGGATTTTAAATATTGCACAAGACATACATTGGAAGAACCCTTTTAGGTTGAAAAAACCCCATAAATAATCATTTTACCAAAAAAAAATTACAAAATATAATCTATTAAATATAGACTAAACTTGGGGACACTTCTCTTTACTTCCACATGGTCAATAATAAAGTTTGTACATAGTGATATAACTTGCTATGAAATCTCAGAATTCATACTCTCTCAAATGGGAGAGAATCTCCTTAAACATAGGAGAAAGAGTGGAAAAAATACTTAAAGGGTATTAGTCACACCTATTCAATGAGCCTCATTCATAAATTATTAATAACCTAATAGCTATTAGATTATAATTATTTTAAATGTGATATGCTTATAAATCTGACTTCTGATAACATTTATTCCTAACCTCATAAAAAATAATTTTGGTTTTAAAGAGGAATGGTGTTAGTGGGCATTTGAAAAGAGTGTTTGTAGGTTGTCTTGAATGAATATAGTGCTAGCTACTTGGGAAATTCATGTTGTACATTTATTTAAGTGGGAGGCAACAATATATTGTAACTCCACCAATTTTACATAAAACACTAATTTATCTATATCGTGGTACCATAGGTTGGGCCACATTGGTTAAAAAGGACTAAAGGCTTTGATTGAAAATATATGGTGGATGGTTTATTTGTTTATTTATGAATTTTGATGTTGTGAGCATAGTATTTAGAAAATTAAATAAAGAAGTTTAATAATTATCATAGTACTAGACTAAAATTATTATTGGAGTTATTTATAGTGATTATTTGGTCTTATATGAATGTTGTTTCAATTGGTATATATTGCTATTGTGTTTCATTTATTATTATTGCTCATATTTTAATTTGATTTAGTTTTTGAAGAATTTAAGTCTAGTGTGTTTGGTAATTTTATAGATTTTAAATTAAATGGATCATTAAAAATAATATTAAGATCAAATAATGGAGGTTAATATTTCTCTAAATAATTGGATTATTTCAATAGACATACAAATGTTGTAAGTTAGAAGGAATCTCCTTAAAAATCATAAAAAAAAAGATGAACAAAAATTTGATGATTAAAGCATCTCGAGTAGCAATAATATTGACAATTGCTTGTAACAAGACCGAAGCCAGAATATTATTATTTGACCTTAATATTATTATTTTATGATCTATTTAATTTAAAATCTATATATTTTTTTTTGCTTGGTAAAAGGCCGAAGCCAGAATATTTTATTAAATTATAAACAAGATTACATTCTTCGCTTAGTGCGGGCGCTGGTAGGAAAGAGCAGAGAAGAGAAAACCTCCAGCCTTTCTTGAGACATTAAGCCCAGTCAAATAATGATTCTGAAACTCTACAACATTTAAAAAATTACATAATTTCCTTCTTAAGCCTTTCATCCTTGGCTAAGAAGACTCGTATCGGTCCAAGTGCTTTTCTCTTCTAACTATTATAATGCAAATGTCCCATCACATGGATGCTCCTTTCAACATTCTGCCTCCAATCTCTATAGAAACTTGCATCCTTTATCTTAATTCACAAGCTTCTAGCTAGCACTGTCACCTGCAAAATAAAATCTCAACACAACTCTATGACATACCACTTCATGATTTGTTAGTACCGAAAAAACACAACTTTCATATAAAATAGCTTTCAGTACACTTTCCACTATTGCTATTGCAACCAAGGCATCTTTTATATTAAGACAACAAAGAATTCCTTTTAATGTTGACTGCAAGATGAAAGATTACCCAGGTTACAATAACATTTGTGAGAAGTAAACTCGCACATTGCATAACTGACATCTTCCATTTGTCTTGTTTTCCATGTTAGCACCTTATTTGCTACCTAAAAATATAATCAATGGAGTATCTTAAGGGAAATGATTCAATGAAAAATAAACCAAATAGGCTAGTTCCACGGTACAGTCTAGAACACAACGATACTTACTGCACCTGCATACTGAAGGTAATTATATCCATGGATGGCCATAATTCATACCTGATAAGTCATATCTGAATGCTAATACAAGAAAACTACCACTAGAGTATATGCATTATCGTAAGATGTGTAAAAGGAGATATCGTGATTATGATAGAAGCTACAATAGTATATATATATATATATATATCGTAAATGAAAGCATTATCAATATCCTTGTCCTTAGTTATCTAGACTAGAACAATATCAATATCGTTATAAGCATATTTCTGTGTATTTAGTAGATCCAAGTGAAAACATTACCAAGGGCATAACAAGGCATCCCCTTTGTCGAAATGAAAACATAACCAAGAATTGGCATATAGTTTATAAACTATAGATACTTCCATACCTTTCACATTTACCTCTATTTTTTCCCTCCAAAATTTATGTGCATATGTTGTTATAAATTAAAATAATTTAATAATCATACCTTGACAGTGCATACTGCAAAATCATACCTTCATTGTGCGTGTTGCAGAGACTAGAGGATGTTTGTCTGAATGATCTTTGCTCTTCAAATCTATGGTAAAATAAATCATATTGCAATTGTTAGCAACACAATGTGAGAGATTTAAGAAAAGTTGGTATTTTTAAAGAATTTTTGGATTAGTTAAAAAAATTAACTTTAAATTGTCTGTTTAAAAATAAGCAGAAAAAACAATTTTCATGGGGCCACTTGTTCCACAATTTACTCCTTTACTCCTTAAAATATTAAGCAACCACTCCTAACTAAAATAAAATATGCAGTGGCATGGGGACCCAACCTTGGCTTCTTACGCATTCTTTTTCCTTTTTTACCCATCTTTCATTTTTATCTTTTTTCATGTGTTTTTTAAAAATCCACATAGATTTAAGGTTAGTTGCACTTTTTAGGATAAAATAATTCATGAAATAAATAAAAAATTATACATTATATTTATTTAAAAAATTAATTGAAATCTTTTATACTTATATTTTTAGGTTTCATTTAATTATAACATTATATTTATAAATAATTTATTATATATTTAGAAATTTAGAAATATTGTTTTTTATTTTAAAGATTTTTTTTTTGCTCGGTAATAAGGTTTTTATTTGTTCAATTCAAAAAGTAAATCACAATTTATAAAATAAGCTTCCCAACATCCACAAAACAACCCCAAAAAAACCACTCAAAAACAAAAACATATGTCCATGCATGACCATCAACCCCAAACAACCCTGTTCAGACCATTACATCATTGTCGAGCTCAAAAAATCGCTCGCAAAACTAGTTAAATTTTTTAACAAACCTAATTTGACATCATCCGCCTTCATTGCCCGATTAAACTAGAGAATTAAAATGAACATTGCTAAACCCAAAAGAATGTAAACACAGACTAACCTAAAAAACTTTGAGTTTCATTGCAGGAAAAAGAAAGTTAATTGCATGCACCATGTGAACTCCCCGGGTCTGCAGCTTTCACCTGCCTACTCGCCCTCTTCCTCTTCCGCGACTGCAACACTCTTCCCTTCAAGGGTTCCACTTTTTCCTTAGCCTATTGAATCGACACTTCAATTTCCATTAATTGCACAAAGACCTTTCAAGCTTCCCAACAATGTTTGGCCTCTGCTCTGTGATGTGTTTTGCAACATCCCTCCAACGAGCGAACAAAGGGAATGGATTTCCCCAAATGTTCATATGGTGTATTTTCAATTCCTTCATGAACATCAAACCCTACCCCTAATACAACCCACTCAAGGATTGAGTCCATTCCGTTCAGGTAGTCACTATACACAATTGATTCCATAACCTTTTTCACTGACTCACCCACATCCAATCCCCATGCCATAATTAACAAATAAACATCCATGTTTGTTCTGTATCTATGTCTTAGATTTCCAAACACCTTTCCCAGAATTAACTGCACACACTGATTGGTCTTTCATCTTGGAATAAAAACATTCCTCTTAATCTTCTTTCTGTCACATCACCAAATAAAGGGCATAACTGCTTGCGTGTATTCAACATAAAATTTGCCTCCATGGTTTCTCTATTTCCCCAATGCTGTCACCCTACTCCACAGCTGCTTGAAGGCTTTATTTTAAAGATTTTAATAATTTTTTTTTTTAAAAACCTGTGGCAGTGCCACTTAATATATTTTATTTATATATTTATTTTAATAATATTATTTCAAAAAAAAAAAAACTAAATAAAAAATGTTTTTAACTTGGGACAATGATCATTTTTACATGTTTACATTTATATTCTTTTTATGATTTTGTCATGAGAGAATTGTGATGGTGAAGAGAGCTTACATTTTTATTTATTTTTTATTGAAAGAAGAAATAGGGGCTAAATATGATGGTCATGCAATATTTTATATATAAAATACAATCAAAATTTTAAGATAAGGTTGTATAGAATTTGAAGAAATTTAAAATAATAATTTTATAAAGTATTAAAAAAATTATCTCACAAATACTATTGATTTTAAATATGTTTTAATAGTAACATTTAAATCTTTTTTATTATTTATTTTATTTTTAAAATATGCCTTATTGTTTAAATAAATAAAAAATAAATGATTTAATTTTATGAAAAGAATTTTTTGGTTTTATATTTTATTTTTATTTTTATAATGTAAAATTATTTTGTAAAATAATATTATAAATTTTTTTATCTTATAATATAATAGTAAATGAGTGCAATAATCACCTTCAATATAATCATATTATTTATGTATCATCTCTCCCTCTCTCTTTGTCTCTCCTTCCTCTCTCCTTCCATCCCCCCATCTCTCTCCATCACTCTCTCTCCCCTTCCTTTCCTCCTCTCCCCCCCTCTCTCTCTCTCACTCTATTTCTCTCTCCCTATCTCTATCTCAATTTCCACATCTCTCGCTCACATACACACACACACACACACACACACACACACACACACACACACACACACCATGTTTGTCCCTCTCTATTTCTATCTCTATATCTCTCTCCCTCACTCTCTCTCTCACTCTATTTCTCTCTCCCTATCTCTATCTCAATTTCCACATCTCTCGCACGCACACACACACACACACACACACACACACACACACACACACCATGTTTGTCCCTCTCTAATTCTATCTCTATATCTCTCTCCCTCACACAAAAACTCTTTGTTTCTCCCTCCTTATCTCTATCTCCATCTCTCTATTTATTTATCACTTTTTACCCCTCTATCTCTTTCTTCAAATCTCCCCTCTCCCTCTCTATCTATATCTCATTATCTAGATAATTCTTTCTTATTCACTTCATCTATCCAATGTCTCTCTTTCTCTCTCCATCTCTCTATGTATATTTCTACTTCTCTCTATATGTCATCTCCTATATCTTTACCTTTCTATCTCTCCATCTCCCTCTCTCTCATTAACTCCCTCATTCTATCTTTATTTATCCATATCCATCTTACTCTGTCCTTTTGAACATCTTTTCCTCTATATATATTTATCTCCCTCTCTCTCTTGCCTCTTCTATCAACACTATTGGCAGGAACTTGATGCTTTGCATCCCTTGTTTGGGATATAAACACCTAAATTGGTGGGTCATAGAAGGAGGGTCTAATGAAGGAGTTTCTAACCATGCAAATCCATAAATAAACACACATAACAATAATATAAGCACCAAATAAAGGTGGAGAATAGAGAATTATATGGACTCTAGAGAAATTAGCATTATTGCTATCAACTATAAGTTTATATTACCAAGGATGGATGACCTTATGGATTGTTTGAGTGGTAAAAATAAATTTAGTAAGATAGACTTATAGAGTGTGCATTAAAAAATCAAAATCAAATAAGTAGACAAATGAAAATTTACATTCAAGACAAAATCTTTTTCGTGTGAGTGGTTGGTTATATGAATTGAATAATTGAAAAATGAACCTAGTACTTTTTATGAGGCTCATCAATGAAGTTTTGAAACCATATCTTGGTAAAAACAATATTTTATATTTAGATGACATTTTTTTTAATGAATAAATAAAAATACTTGGAGCACATTGGGGTAGTATTGTAGAAATTTCAATGAATATTGAAATAAATGTAGTTTTATGAAATAGGAAATTATAATATACTTTGGTTTTGTTATTTCTAGTAATGATCTAAATATGGATCCTAAGGAAATTAAATCAATTATTGTGTGTAGGGGAAAAAGCGAGACTAGGCTAACATACCCTAATCCTACCTTTTGACACACATTGCGGAATACGAAAGAGCCTAGAGGTATCACACAATTGGCTACTTCTTTTTGTGGAAGAGAGAGCCGCGGGCTACCTATTAGGGTTTCTATTCCTTTGTTGTAATTGAAAGATAAAATGATGCAAGTTCAACTCCTAACCCTAAAGTGCAAGTATGAACAAGATTGCAGAATTGAGATTAAACAATGGAAAGCTATAAACACAAGGACAAGATAAGAATGCAGATGTGTACCCGGAGTTAAAATCTGAGTGGAAATGTTCGGGACGGGGGCGCGGGCGCCACTGTCCTGATTCTGCCCCTGAAACTGCTCGTGAAACTGTTGTTTTGCCACCTGAAAAGCTGTCTGAAACTTGCTGTCTGACAGAAGGACCAGGGCGCCCAGCGCCCCTGTCCTGGCAGGACTAGGGCGCCCCACGCCCCTGTCCTGGTCTTCTGGGTTGGAATTTGGTGTGAAGTTCTGTCTTGGTTCGCTTCCGTCGGATCTGTAATTTGTGGCGTCCTTCGAATCCTGAAATCTGCACTTATATCTGAAAAGGTATGGTGGGTGGCTATATAGGGTTTTGCCTTAGTCAAACCCCCACTTTGGTGATTTCCACCTCCACAAATAGCCAAGTTGTATTGTAAAAGTAGTGTGTGTGTAGACCTTGTGTGTGTGCAAGATCCTAAAATGCAAGTAAGCAAACTAGAGCAACCTAGAAAGTAAACCCTAATTGCTTGTAAATGATAATGTAAATGCTCCAAATCAAGATGCAAAGTTATCTAAAGCATGAATACAAATGATACCATGAGGTTTATGCAAAGACATGAAAACAACATGAAATCATACCCAACCCCAAGGGAGGGGTACAAGCCAATCTTCAGTCAGTAATCCCCTATTGCTCTTCAATGTCTTCAAAGCCCTAAATGGATGAATGAAATTGATGAATGCTTGATGGGTGGATGTTGAATGTTGTTAACGTCTTCAAAGATCTGCTCTTTCGCTGCATAGAAGGTCCCTGAAACCAAAATATTCGGATCCTTTCAAATGAAGAAAGAGAGCTCTTATATATGAAACCCTAGGTCTTAATTTCAACTTTTGGCCAACCTAGAGATTGAATCTCCCACCAATTTCTTGGGGTTAAGCTTTATTTTATGATTGGATTGCGCTCCTAAAATTTTGGGAAAAATGTCCGGGACCGTGTGCACTTTGGGCACCATGGTCCCGACAACTTTTCACCAAATTTTCAGGGCCATCGGATATGATGATTTTAGAGAGAATCCTGAAGTTACAGGTGATGTCGAGATTGTTTGACCCCCGAAATCAAGCCCCCAAGTTCAAAATAGGACCTAATTAGGGTTTTTGATTAAATGATGTATTGGAGGAATAAAATGAAAGGGGCACACTTTAATGAAAGGGCCCAACTTTATGATGTGGAAGATGATGAAATAGGACCTTAGACCTAATTAATTTGATTAATTAAGTGCTAAAGGGGAAATGCGATGCAAAGTGCAAGATGCGCCAAGGCGGGTGCTAAACTAGGTGTGAAATTGTACCACCCTAGCAAGTGCATACAATTTATGATGCTACATTTAGCCCCCACTTTAGCGATCATATGAGTACTACGTGCATATGCAAGCTAAAGTACAGAAATGTAAACATTATTTGAAAAAGGATATATCCATAAGTCTGTCAAACGAAGCCCCCAGCGGTATCTGCAGTACACAGTTAGGAACCGCACCCTACAAAACACACGTTAGATCACAAAATCACCTAATGCTTACTAAGGAAGGTGATGAAAATTTGAGGGTAGCTATATGCCCCCCCTGTTTCGGCTTGCTAATTTTAGTGAGTTGAAACAGGGTATCATGTTTACCACTTCGAATTGTTAAAGAATATTGATGACAAACGCTCACAAGAAGATTTGATATGAGATCAAAAACTAATGGAGAATCATTTGGTAAGAAAGAGGACTAAATCTCAATTTGAACACGACAAAGAGTGTGAGGATTTGAGAGTTCTCTAACACAAGATGAAGGATGTAAATGGAAACAAAATGCAAAGAGAAGAAAAGATAAGATAGTTGAAAAAGGTTATCTTGTAGTATGTGTAAAGGAGATCCTTAGAGGAGAAGAGATCTTTGTATAAAAAACACCTATCCCCAAGAGGAATTGTCTTAGACAAATATAACATCTTCTAGAATAAGACAAAGAAGAGAATAAGAATGCAATACTTCCTTCTTTTGCGAGGTGAAAGTGATTCTTAATGAAGGATGACGCTCTTTTTAACCCAATTGGGAGAGTGAATTCATTATGGATGTATTTTACCAAGTGCAAACGAGGTTGTAGTCAAGGACTTACACCTCTTGTAAGAGAGAATCCTTGAACAAACAACAACAAATGCATACAAGGAATAACATCAAGTAATAAAGTTCACACCATCCACGAAATAGGAAAAAGTGGATCCTTAGATAAAAATAAGGAAAGATCATTGCCTCCCAAGGATAAGGACAATGAGAAGGACTTACACAATCTTCTAGGGAGAGATTTAGACATAAGCAAAATGTACTACATACTCACATGAGTTCATGCAAGCAAGACATTAATGTATGTAAAATGCTCCTCACAAGAAGTGGGTAGGATAAGAAAGAGAATACACATCTTCTCCCATATCTAGGAAAAGAGGATTCTAAAGAAAAGATGATCAATATTTCCACACTATTACCCCAAAGGGAAATTTTAACCATAAAAGGAAGAGATGTATGAAGTCACTCTTGTCCCCATAGGAACAAGAGATAACATAGAAAATTAGGCTAATATGTTGCTTCAAAAATATGATTGCACTTGAAATTGTACCATCATGAATGACAATGAGCCCCTAGTAAATGAGCTACCAATGTCACATAATGATGAGCAACATAATAGCCATTAATGTTATTTAAAGACATGATAGATTGAATGAGGTATTTGAATATGACATGCTAAATGCTCAACTATAAGTGAGATCAAAAACATGTATAAAATGATAAAAATTGAAGAAGAAAAGTCACAAGAAATCTTAGAAGAGGGATGAGTGTAATTTATTAGAGCCTTATCCCTCGAGGAAAGGACTTTATGATGAATAGGAGATAAAGATTCATAAGTGGATTTAGAAATTTGAGGGGAGTCATAAAGAGATTTGTTCATCGCCAAGATTTCCTTATGAGGGGAATGAGAGTTGATAGAAGTAGAAGATGATTTAGTTGAAGTGAGATCATCATCACTACTAAATATAGCATTCACATTGAGAGATGGTCTTTTAGATGCTTTGGTGGGCTTAGAAAGATTATATCCAAGTCCAAATGAATATTCATGCATGTTATGTTCTAAAGGAACTTTAATTCCTTGTTCATTTGTGCCACAACCATTTCCACTATAGCCACTCTTAGCCAAAATGTGAAAACCACGACCATGAAGGGATGCTAAATCAGAGAGGGATGGTGATGCCCCATAGGTCTCAGTGCTATTTGTATTAGAGGAAGATGTTGAAGAGTTATTTGAATCGGAGGTAGCCACAAAGTTGTTACTGAATTGCTTAGACAAAATGGGCTTCTCTTTAGTTTCTTCCTTAGATTTCCCCTTCTCCATCTTAGGCACTCTATATTCTCCTACAAAAGTAGGGTTAAAGTCTAAAGATCCCCAATCATCATCCAAGAGAGCCTTTTCGGGAGAAAAGATATCTCTGGGAGAAGATTCAGATTGAGTAGAAGGATCAAGAGTACTAGAGGGGACAAAATCCTTAAAGGAAGTAGATGCATTTGAAGTGGTAGAAGGATTGGAAGTAGTTGAACAAGAAGATCCAGTTCGTAATGGTTCTTGAAGATTAGTATTAGCTAGCAAGGTGTATGTTATATTGTCATAAATGAATTTGACTCGCCCATGCAAAGTTGAGGGGACAACTTGCATACTATGAAGCCAAGGTCTCCCTAATAGAAGATTGTAAGTCAAATTACCAGAGATGACATGAATAGGTGTAGGTAAAGTAACAGGACCTACTATAATAGGTAAGATTATGATACCCAAACATTCTTTACCCACATTATCAAAGCCTCGAATAGAAATAGAAGAACGTTTAATGAGAGAATGATCCACATTAAGCTTGTCCAATAAATCAATACTACAAACATTAAGGCCAGATCCATTGTCCACAAGGGTTCATATTATAACACTTTCATTGATAATGACTACAATCATAAGAGGATCATATTGATTTTGAATTTCGTGAGAAGGTAACTCATCTTGTGTGAACACAATTTGAGCTTTGGGTTTGCTTGTAGAATCAATCTGGGAAGCCATGTTATTATTATTATTATTAGGTGTCATTGTAGGTGGGACATCTAAATTTTTTAAAGCATCTTGTAACATCCCATGATAGGCAGGTGAAGTTTGAACTAAATCCCAAATAGAAATCTTAGCCGGAGTAGTTTTAAGTTGTTCAATAAGATCATAGTCCTTACTAAGCATTTGTGAAATACGAGGAGCTTGAGGAAGAATAGGTTGGGAAGGAGGAAGTGAAGTTGGGATAACTGGAGGAGGATTAGGTTGCCTATTGTTTCTTGTGTTATAGGTATGAGCAACCGCATTATAACTCTCTCTGGTCAGTTGCTTAGCATACTCATAAGGGCTCTTAGTAGAATAACCTCCTTGCACAGTAATAATAGGTTTCTTAGGAGTGCAAAAAGAATCATTAGCATAACCACCTTGAACCACTAAGATAGGCTTAGTTAAAGGTTGAGAATTTTGAAAAGGACAAGCACCTTGGACAATGAAGAGAGGTTTGTTAGGTGTTTCATTCACATGTATCAAATTGATTGAGGATGGTTTAGAGGAATGAAAAAAAGTGTTGGAAGAATTATTAATAGTCTTCTCTTGCACTAAATCCTATCACGGATTAAATCAATTTTAGGAGAGAGACAAGGGGTGGGCATTGATATTCTAGTAGGAAGAGTAATACTAGGAAAGGTCATATCATCCTCTATCACCAAAGGATCTACATGGGGAATAAACTCTCTAGGAGAAGGATCAACATTACTCTCTAAAGTCTCACTTTTGAGAGGGAGATCTTTGAAAGAGATGTTAACCATCTTGCTTTGAACTAGGGTATCCTTATGAGTAGAACCAAGTTGAGGAGAGGGAGATGTTTTATTTTTAGAGGGAGAATAATTGAGATTCAAGGAAGGTGAGAAACTATCAAGGGAGTTTTCAATCTTGATTTCATCCCCTTTGGCTAGGGTTCTCTCATGGGGTAGAGGATAATCTACACCTTCTTCTAATGGGTCATCCCAAATAGTGAAGTGATTGAAAGGAATGTTTGAAGTATTGTTAATTTCGGGAGAGGAGATAACATTGTTTATTAATTCCTCATCCTTAGGAGGGAGAGCATTAATAGATGTGTTAAACTCATCCTCTTTCCTCAAAATATGTTCAATATGATCTTTAGGGGAGAGAGAATTAAGGAAATTGCTTATTATTTCATCTTCTTTCTCTAAGGGATACTTATGGGTAAGACCAACTTTAAGAGAAGGGTAAGCGTTTATCATTAATTCATCATCTCTAGTGGGAATTTTGTTGGAAAAGGAAATGCCATCACTAGGAAATGTAGGGATAATGTCATCTTCTTGCACAAAAGGATCCTCATGAAGGGAGTGTTTTTTAGGAGCCACAAAGTCATCAAGGGCATCATCCAACAAAGCATGATCATATCTATTAAAAGGTTTATCTTTTGATTCAAAAGGAGACATCTCTTCATAGAGGGGATCATTGAAAACAACCATGTTACTAGATTTAGTGGAAGAGTTGATAGGAATGTACCCTTGAGAGGAATCATTCGACTTATCTTTCTCATCACAACGAAATGGCATAGTAACAATGTTTATGAGTTTATGGTAAAATGAAGGTTGGGTATCTTTAGGGTTCAAAAACTCATCCAAAGCTTCATCTAATTCATCTTGGCTATACTCATAATCAACATAATTGCATACATCATCATAAATATGAACATCTTGCAAATAAAAATCTGACATTTTGAAATAAAGATTGCATAAAACTTAAACACACGATGCAAAGAAACAAAGAAACACACTCTCTTTTATTTTTATTTTTATTGAAAATGAAACTTAAATGACACACACTAAATCTAGATCTAGATCTAACAAATGCAATGCAAGAGAAAGCAATAATAAGATTCACGTCAGGTTCACCAAAATGTGTAGGGGAAAAAGCGAGACTAGGCTAACATACCCTAATCCTACCTTTTGACACACATTGCGGAATACAAAAGAGCCTAGAGGTATCACACAATTGGCTACTTCTTTTTGTGGAAGAGAGAGCCACGGGCTACCTATTAGGGTTTCTATTCCTTTGTTGTAATTGAAAGATAAAATGATGCAAGTTCAACTCCTAACCCTAAAGTGCAAGTATGAACAAGATTGCAGAATTGAGATTAAACAATGGAAAGCTATAAACACAAGGACAAGATAAGAATGTAGATGTGTACCTAGAGTTAAAATTTGAGTGGAAATGTTCAGGACGGGGGCGTGGGCGCCACTGCCCTGATTCTGCCCTTGAAATTGATGTTTTGCCACCTGAAAAGCTGTCTGAAACTTACTGTTTGACAGAAGGACCAGGGCGCCCAGCGCCCCTGTCCTGGTAGGACCAGGGCACCCCATGCCCCTGTCCTGGTCTTCTGGGTTGGAATTTGGTGTGAATTTCTGTCTCGGTCCGCTTCCGTCGGATCTGTAATTTGCGGCGTCCTTCGAATCTCGAAATCTGCACTTATATCTGAAAAGGTATGGTGGGTGGCTATATAGGGTTTTGCCTTAGTCAAACCCCCACTTTGGTGATTTCCACCTCCACGAATAGCCAAGTTGTATTGTAAAAGTAGTGTGTGTGCAGACCTTGTGTGTGTGCAAGATCCTAAAATGCAAGTAAGCAAACTAGAGCAACCTAGAAAGTAAACCCTAATTGCTTGTAAATGATAATGTAAATGCTCCAAATCAAGATGCAAAGTGATCTAAAGCATGAATACAAATGATACCATGAGGCTTATGCAAAGACATGAAAACAACATGAAATCATACCCAACCCCAAGGGAGGGGTACAAGCCAATCTTCAGTCGGTAATCCCCTATTGCTCTTCAATGTCTTCAAAGCCCTAAATGGATGAATGAAATTGATGAATGCTTGATGGGTGGATGTTGAATGTTGTTGACGTCTTCAAAGATCTGCTCTTTCGCTGCATAGAAGGTCCCTGAAACCAAAATATTCGGATCCTTTCAAATGAAGAAAGAGAGCTCTTATATATGAAACCCTAGGTCTTAATTTCAACTTTTGGCCGACCTAGAGATTGAATCTCCCACCAATTTCTTGGGGTTAAGCTTTATTTTATGATTGGATTGCGCTCCTAAAATTTTGGGAAAAATGTCCGGGACCGTGTGCACTCCGGGCGCCATGGTCCCGACAACTTTTCACCAAATTTTCAGGGCCATCGGATATGATGATTTTAGAGAGAATCCTGAAGTTACAGGTGATTTCGAGATGTTTTGACCCCCTAAATCAAGCCCCCAAGTTCAAAATAGGACCTAATTAGGGTTTTTGATTAAATGATGTATTGGAGGAACAAAATGAAAGGGGCACACTTTAATGAAAGGGCCCAACTTTATGATGTGGAAGATGGTGAAATAGGACCTTAGACCTAATTAATTTGATTAATTAAGTGCTAAAGGGGAAATGCGATGCAAAGTGCAAGATGCGCCAAGGCGGGTGCTAAACTAGGTGTGAAATTGTACCACCCTAGCAAGTGCGTACAATTTATGATGCTACATATTGAATGGATAAAAATATTTTAGAACCTATATTCTTAATGGATTAAAAATCTCAGTAGGAAGTTTTTAGAAAAAAAAAATAGTTGAATAAGTGCATTGATTACTGTAAATTTGTGAAGAGATAAGAAATATTTAAAGTGGATTATTGTAGCTAGTCAAAAAATAATTTTTTATACCTAAACTACAGTAATGGGAACTGCTCCCAGTTATATTATAAAATATATGGAAAAATATATTTTTCCTTGTAAGGCTAAGGCCCATTTGTAAAAATTAGGCTAGAACTATAGGCCTATAAGTTCACTATCCTTGCCCATCTTTCTTTATACATTGCAACTAGACCCATCTTCTGTTGGTTTCAAAAAATGGCATATATCCCTAATTACACATATAAATAAAGTAATCCTACCATTATGTCAATATTTAACTTCTTTGTAAATGAAATGAAACAACCACTATATCCCACACATTGGCTCAAATTTGGTGCTCTTTTTAGAAAGGAGTGCAATTTTTTGCCACTTTCAAATAGTGTTGGAAGAAAGTCAACCAATGAAAATTTTCTAGAAAGATATGCCAGATGATTTCATTGTGCTCCTCTTGAGCTGGATAAAGATCCTATTACAAATAGAATTACCATGCTCAACCTCACAACATATAACACCACCTTCAAGCCTCTTCACAAGTACCTAAGCCAGAGCCCTCACCATCTTCTTATCTTCACCAAGGTCCAAGAGGGACACAAAAATAGAAGGAAATATAAATATTAACTCTATATATATTCTCTACCACTAGAAAAATTGTCTATAATGAACCATTTGATCATGGTTAGAATGAGTCCATGGTGGGTCTTAAATACCATCTTGAGCCTAGAGTATATCATTGTACTAAGAAATGCCATTTTGTAATTCCACGCCAAGGAACCCTTGAGGAAATGAGCTAATAAAGATGAAATATATTATTTTTTAAACATTTTAGATGAGCTTTAAGAACTTGTATAAGTCCACTAGCCCAAACTCCAAACTTACAACATCCTGTCACAACTCAATGATGCATAAGTAAAAGATTTAGGTTCCAAAATATTGTTCAACCCTAGAGGAAGTCTTGGAACATGTTAGGGATGATTAGAAAGTGTTTTGACCCTTACAAGACTCCATAATACTTTACAAGTCTTCACAAGACAATCTCGATCATCTCCTCAATCCTAGGTGTGATGATTGACCTCCTACAGACAAAGGCACACAAACTAATATAATTGACACCACCACTACTCACTATCAATGCCAAGGGAACACCTCAGATGTTCCCTAGAATCCCTAGGATCCAACAATCAATTTTTGTGTACAAGGTTTTCCCATCTCGGGCTTTGGTGTCATGGTTTTTGCATACTATTGTATCTATACGCAGGAAAATGTGGTGATCAAAACGAATAAATTGAGATCAAATTACCTACATACCAATGAGACTCTTAATGCAAGTATAAAATAATTTAAACAAGTTTAACTTCCCAAGGGGTGTCCCATTGTTCTCTATCTCACATGATCCCTAAAGTCAATGTTTTTCTCTCAAATCATTGAGCAAATGACTTAGGAATGACAACTCCAAGAACGAGTGATATTGTGATCTATATGCATGAATGCATTCTAAGATCTATATGATATGTTAAAGCTATGATGATTAAGTTAAGATGAGGTTATTAATATGATAATAAGATTAACAAATTATCCTAACATGATATGCTAGCATGAATATTCTATGATATGGAATTAAATGCTTCTAAATGTTTATGATGATATTTTAACAAAGAGAGGCTAAAATGCTTAGTAAATTAGGCTATAATGTAGATGCATGAAACTTGGATCTATATGAAAAATGAAGAATGAGAGCTCTATTTATAGGGAAAATCGGGCAATGGATGGTTAAGATTAAATAATCTTAACAAGGGCTAGGATTGAAAGTTAATCAATCAATGTTTACAATTTTCACCAATGAAATGGTGACAATTGTCAACAAGAGGTTGCTCGAGAGGAGATGCAAGAGGCATTAAATACCTGAGAAGACATGAAGGTTACCTTAGGAGGTAAGGTTTAAGGTTAGGTTAGGGTTATCCAATGGATAAAGATTTTACCCAAGGGGTAAACTCTTGTGCAAGGGTTAAATGGATAACTATGGTCAAAGCCATAAGTGCTTGATGAAACCCTTGAGTAAAAAAAGATGGTGAAGTTAGAGGAAAGTCTTTAACCAAAGGTCAAAGGTGAGTTAACCATAAATGGTTATGTAAGAGCCTTTAATGGTTTGGAAGACTTTAGAGGTTAACCATTTGAAGACATAAAGCCTTTAATGGTTATTGAAGACTTTGGAGGTTTTTGTAATGTCCCTACTAGTTAGAGATTACTGTCTGGCAAAAAAAATGGTTAGAATACAACATATGAATATATATATATATATATATATATATATATATATATATATATATATATAAACCATTTTTAATTTGCAATCTATCTTTAATACTTAATTAACATAATCATAATTTTCATCTAATAAAAAAGGATACGAATGCCATACGAAAGTATGTCCTTAGGTGGTTGTGAAGCTTGCCCTCTTGGAACCCCTTGGTTCCAAGATGTCCTTAGGTAGCCATGAAGCTCACCCTCTTGGAACCCCTTGGTTCCAAGCCCTCCAGGAAATCGAAGATGAGTTCGAATCCTATCTTGGGTGTAACCTCTTACACCCAAGCCATCCAAGGAAGACCCTTGTCTATTCCTTGCCTTGGGTGATGCCTCCATCATCCAAGTCCTTAGAGGGGACCGGCCAGATCCGTCTCTTCTTAGTTGAACTTAGTCAAACAAGCCATACATATGCATATAGATGTTCAGAATATATACTGCCCTAGGGATTATCATAATCCCTCCCTTAGACTAAGGGAGTTTCCTCCCTATAGCCTCCATCATATAATCACTTTTATATTAAATTTTCATAATTGATTACTACTTTCCATTCACATTTACATATCCCTAACTTGGCATGTATTCCATAACATATATTCAGAAAATGTCCATTATCAAATATTCACATTTATTAACTTATATTCCTAACTATTCATTGATATGTATTTATTAACATATGTCTATTCATATTCATTAACATTTGAAAATCATTTATTAACATATGTATTAAACTTGTTCATTACTATATTCATTAATATACGTATTAAGGTATTCATTATTTATATTCCTCAACACATGTAGTATCATGTTCATCATTCATATTCATTAACATATATAATACCAAACTGTTCATTACTGTATTCACTAACATATGTGTTAAACTTGTTCATTACTATATTCACTAATATATGTATTAAGTATTTATTTTATATTCATTCACATATATAATAACATGTTTATCATTCATATTTATAACATATTCCCTCCTTACTTACTTGCTGTCGTAGCTTCCAGAACTTCTCTCCAACCCGTAGGAGTCCTTCCTCCTTTTTTCCCCCCGCCTCCCCTCTGGAATGAATGATTTGATTTGTCTTATATAACTCTTCAAAATTGAATGGTTGTGCTCTTTGAGAGCTAAAGAGTATGCTTTGTTACAGGATCGTGTCACTTCATTATTCCAATCACACCTCTTGTTTGCTATTGTTATTATATAATCCATTATCGGACTCCATTAAAATCATATGACTGGTTGTTATGTTTAACGAATGGTAATTAGTTATCATGAGGTCTCCTTGGTATGAATCTCCTTGGTATTAATCTCCTTTGTTAACATAAAAATGATCTCTGTTAAGGGTAAGGTAGATTATCAAAGGTTTATGCCTTAGTCTTGAATGATTGCCTTTGATAATTATTTACCATGGGTATCTCTTGCAGTCTTACGTAGCTTTGAAGGATCATAAACTCTCCGTCTAGTCTTCAAGGTAATTTATTATCAATTCTCATTTATAATCGTATCTTGTTTAGGATATGTCATTCGTTGATACTTATTATGGTCGTTGACTAATTCCGGTCTTCTTTTTATCAAATGCTATCTTCTATGCTTGTATCGAATATTAATATCACTGCTATCTTTATTGATCAAGCTGTCACCTTTGTTTTCTCATATAAATATAAGAGATTAATCATTTTAATGAATCACCACCAAAAGGTCATCATCACCATAATTGTATGGTTCGTATTTCACTTGGAAGGATTTTTTATACTTTTGCAAGGGAGACCATTCTGACATGCGTCAGATCTGGTCTGCCCTAAGTTTATCATTTGATATGCTAGCAACATCAATCAAACTCAAGGAACCGGTGAGAACTTTTTATTTGTGTTTTATAATAATATAATATTGTATAATTTATATTATTAATTGATGAATATGTAATTAATATTAATATTTAATGAATATAAATTATATATTGAATCTTGTTTATTATTATTATTAATATCGTATTTAGTTCATTCTATTCATTTATTTGTTTATATATATATATATATATATTTTTTTTTTTTTATTATTTTTTATATTTTTTAATTGTATTATTATTTATTATTAAATTCTATTTTAGAATGGCATTATCATATTTCGATTGTTTAGATGGGGACATCACAATTTTTGAGAAGTAACTTCCTTTTACTTAGGAATGTGACAATGATTAGGAGATGAATTAGGCTATATTGGAAGTGATTAGAAGAATCTAGAAGGGGCTTAGGAGGCAAGTAGGAGATGTAGGAAAATGCAAGTGGATGAGGGAAAATAATTTTATTTAAATTAAAATGTTTTATTTCAACCAAAATAGATGCAACTTGTATAAATACAAGTGGGGGGATTTAATTAAATGTAAATTTAATTAAAAGGAAAAGGGAAATTAATTAAATAAAGTGATTTATTTAATTAAAGGCTAGAAAAGGTTTAGGTGAATTTAATTAGATAAATTGAGTAATTCATTTAGTCAAATAGATGGAAACGAAGAAATTAATTAAATAAGATTTAATTAATAGTGTTGGTGTAAATAATTATTTATCTTGGATATTATTACACCTTACCTAAGTTTACTTAGGTACATGCATTTCATAGTAGTTTGGGTATGAGACACTTGGGTGTTTGTGCCATATTGGGATAGTGCGTGTAGGAGAATTTCCACCTTTTATGGTGTGATCTTCTTGTTACACTCCACATTCAGTGGGTGATCCACCTCATGTGGAATATTTTATTGTTTCTCCTACCTATCCACACCCATTTCCTACCTACTCTTGTTTCTTATTGAGCCACATGTCATGTTTGTGTGCTCACATATCCATATAGCCTTGCCTATAGAAGGAGGTTCATATTGATTGTATGTAACGATCGATTGATGATCCAGTTGATCAGTATTTTCATCTTGATAGAATACAGTTTATTTCTATTATATATTTTGTCTCTCTTATTTGTGATTTCCATTGCCTCTTGATCTTGGCAAAATCTCACATGGTATCAGAGCCATTAGAGTGTCATTGGTTTGCTAATTGAGAGAAATTTGATGCTATTTGGGGTTGTGTATTTTGGAGTTTTCTATTGCAGGTTATTATTGTAGCTTGATGGGTCAAATATGAGGTTACCATTGGATTGAGGAGGTCCAAGAAAGTTAGTTTTGCCTTTTGTTTCATCCAAATCGGACTTCGGAGGCCAAATCTAGAGGCATTTGAAGTTTGACGCTGCGGCGGAAATTTTCCATAAATTATAATTTTGCAGGCATTTTTCAAATAGCGATATCTCACTCATCCGGACTCATTTTTTCGAGAAATTATTTTTTTTTTGGGGTAGAATTTCATGATATATACAGTGGTACAAGAGTTTTCTGATTTTCTAATACAAGTTTTTTGGAAATCGCGAAATCCCAATTTTTACAACTTTGGAGGCTTCGTTTGGGCTCATATGGACTCCTTTTCAGGTGCCGTTTTTTTTGAAAGTGCATATTTTTTCATCTAATTTCATAATCTGCCATATTTTTGTAGTGATTTTAAGTAGAAATTGTACTTTCTATATTTGGCCATTTTTGGCATATTTGGTACTTGCATTTTGCTTGGATCTCAGTTTAGATCACTAGCAGTATTTGTTGAAGTCTCTTAGATCTCATTTTGAGAAGTTGTAAATTAAAATCAGAAGTCCACTTTACCTTGTTTTGCAAGTGGCCCATTGTATACGCACTAACTATAAAGTGCCAAAATCACCATTTTGGGGGGGTGTCTTGTGTGATTGTACCTCTCTCTATCTTGTGTTTTTTCATTTTGGTGCTATGGGTTCTCCTAAATTTCCACTTTTAACTCCTCATAATTATGCATCATGGAAAATTAAGGCATGGAGTAAACTAAT
The DNA here is from genome assembly GCF_030272615.1 of Cryptomeria japonica. Lineage (NCBI taxonomy): Eukaryota > Viridiplantae > Streptophyta > Pinopsida > Cupressales > Cupressaceae > Cryptomeria > Cryptomeria japonica. The sequence goes on from NC_081410.1 coordinate 18,341,132, forward strand.
GGAAAAAGGACTCATTCATTATGTAAATGAAACTATTACAGCACCACCTGATCCTAAGGTTGATCCTAATGCTCAAATTGAATGGCTTACTAAGAATGCTATGGCACTTGGAACTCTTAGAAAGTATGTATCAGATGACCTCATTTTTCACATTGATAACTGTACAACAATTAAAGAGGCTTGGGATATTTTTTAAGAAATTGTATGCTCAAGTTTATGAGATTAAGGGCTACAAGCTTGATAGTGAACTCACAACTTTGGATCCCAAGGATTTTGATACAATCCAAGATTATGTCACAAAAGCAATTGAGTTAAGAGAAAAGCTAAAGGATTGTGGAATTGACAAAAATGATGCTCAATTGGTTTATAACTTGTTGGAAAAGCTTCCTTCAGAGTATGCAACCTTTGTATCTAGCTTTCACACCCATAGGTTAGCTCAAGGTTCCTCATACACTTCTCCCTCATTTGATTCATTCACGGAGATGTTGATACTTGAGAAATCTAAGTTGACCATGATGGGGATTCTCAAATCTTCAAAGTCACAAGATTTGGTGGCTACCAAAGGGAATCAAAGTAATCAAGGAAAAGGCAAGAATAAAAAGAAATCTAAGTCAAAACCACATCAAGATGGAGCACAATCTTCCTCTCCACAACCTAAGAAGAAATCATATAAGGACAATCTTTTTTGTGGATATTGATAGTTCTGATACTTAATGTTAAGTACAGATTCCGAGCTAATAAGATGAGAGAGGGGGGGGGGGGGGGGGTGAATCATACAACCTTAATCTTCCATAAAAATAACAGATTCAACTTCAGTAACATATACTTTAGTAATATACCAAAACTGCTAAACATACAAACTCAAAAGCATATAAACATCATAAAACTCATAACACCAGATTTAACATGGAAACCCTAATAGGGAAAAACCACTGTGGGATTTCGGACCCACTAAGAAATATACTCTTCAAGAGTATGCTTGGTTAAAAGCAAATCCTGTTAAAGATTACAAACACATTGCTAGATGTGACCCGGTTAAGGGATTTCCCTTAGATCCGTTAGGATCTTCATTTTGTTAGAAGTGACCTTGTTAAAGGATTTCAAACACTCAATCAGAATGTCACCTTGCTAGAGGGTTTTACAAATAAGACTGTTAAGTCCACTCGGGTTAAGAGATTTTCTATCACTTCACAAAATAACAGTAATAAAAATCTATCTGCAACTTCACATCAAAAATGCTAAAGCAGATTCTTATTTGCTCAATACAATAGGACTTATCTCGTCCATCTGCTGGGCTCTATACTCTATTATTCAAACAGGTCTTCAAGCTTCTATGCTTGGTATTCACTGTGTAGCATCCCTGTGCATACACTTGCCCGCATACATTGTTTATCAACAGTTCCTTATTTATAAACAATTTGCCAACTGCTTAATCTCCTTGATCACATTTCCCATGATCAATCATAGCCATCAAATCTTCACACTTGACTAGGTTCAATGTATCCTTCTATCTAAAAATGTTTTACCCTGCCTTGGAACTTGCATACATTTCTTGGAACTTGTGCTAGGGTATTGTGGTTCAATCTGAGCTGTAGATCTTCCTGCCAATTTTCCTTTACCATAGATTCTTTAACAAACTTCATGCATGACATATCAATAATTAAATCAACTCCAGCTCATTAGCTTCCTTCATTAAATAATGCTTTTATTCATTCAATGCATTCTATTACTACTCGGTTGCAACTCGGTAAATACTAAACTTCACTCGGTAGACATTCTGCCTTCATTAACTGATAGCGATAACCTTAGGGTTTACCAACTAGGTTCCTTAGGGTTTACTGACTAGGTCTTTGCTCGGTAACATAGTATAGTATTAACCTTGCAATTAACAACATATGTAGGATATCAAAACAATCTAAACATCATGATCTCATCATTGTCTAACTCGGTAATAGTTGCCCATTGAATAACTTATTCCTCCCCTTATTCATCACATTCTTTCTGTGTCTTTTACTGACATCTTTATACTCATCAAATCATACTTCTTAAGATATGGCAACATCATACTGAATTAGAAAATCAATTTCTTGACATCAATGACAAAATAATAATATTAAGATAGTAAACATCCTTAATCAGTTATATCCATAATCATCAACAACCTTCTCAATATCCTTATTGAAATGCCAACAATCTCTCCTTGTTTGTTATAATGCCAACAATCTCCCCCTTTGGCATTGATGACAAAACCAATTGATTTGACCTAATTGATTTGGATTGCTGTGATATTCTGAAATGCTGAAATGCTCTCCCCCTGTCATCAGTCTTCTCCCCCATACATTAGTCTTCTCCTCTTTTCTTCAGTCTTCTCCCCCTTTGACAACAATGCCAAAAAGTAAAGAACTAAAACATAATTTCTTCCTGTATGAAGTGATTTCCTGCTGTTATGTGTCAACTTAGTCTCGGTTAGAGCATTTTGTCTTCAATTCCTGTTCCCTATTATTTGTTTCCTGCACACCTTTAGAAAACATCATAAAGTGTGTAAATCAGCATCAACTCCTAAAAGATATTATGTAGAGTCAGCGAATTGATGCGTTCACCGAACTCGGTCAGTGAATGGAAGATAGGGGTAGGACCCCTAACTTACTTATGAGATACTCAAAAGTGTCCCTTGGCAATGGCTTGGTGAAGATATCTGCTATTTGTTCCTTTGTGCTAACATACTCCAACACCACTTCCTTCTCTTGAGCTTCTTCTCTAAGATAATGATATTTGATATAGATGTGCTTTGTCTTAGAGTGCATAACAGAATTCTTTGAAATGTTAATGGCACTAGTATTGTCATAGAATATAGTTACTGGCTCGGTAACTTTCTCATTTATACCTTCCAACAGTTGTTTGATCCATGCTATGTTGGTACAATTCAATGCTGCAGCAACGTATTCAGCTTCTGTTGTTGACTGTGAAACACATCCTTGTTTCTTGCTAAGCCAACTCACTAGTCTTTCTCCTAAAACGAAAGCTCCTCCACTTGTGCTTTTTCTGTCATCAATGTTGCCTGCCCAATCAACATCAGTATAAACTTTTAAATCAAAGTCATTTCCTTTCTGATATACTAAGCCATAATCCTCAGTGCCTTTCAAGTATCTGAAAATTCTCTTGATTGCTGTCATGTGTGTTTCCTTGGGATTTGCAGAGAATCTTGCAACTATACCTACTGCATGTGCTATGTCTGGCCTACTGTGAACAACATATTGTAGCTTTCCAATCATGGATCGGTAAAGTGTCTCATCAACAGATGCAGATTCATCATTCTTTGATAATTTATAGTTGGTAGTCATAGGAGTACTTACTGGTTTTGAATCCTCCATTCCAAATTTCTTCAAGATTTCCTTTATGTACTTGGATTGAGTAATGAAAATCCCATTTTTCATTTGTAGTATCTATAAACCTATAAAATACTTTATCTCACCGATTAATGACATCTCAAATTCTTTGCTCATTTCATTTCCAAAGTTCTTGCATAGAGAGTCATTTCCACAAAAGATAATATCATCAACAAATATGGCTGAGATTAGTATTCCATTTTCATCATTCTTCATGTACATATTGTTGTTTTCACTTGTTCTTATAAAACCAATCTTGATTAAATAAGAGTGCAATCTTTCATACCATGCTCTAGGTGCTTGTTTCAAACCATATAAAGCTTTGTTCAATTTACATACCTGATCTTTATTCTTGTCTTCAACAAATCCTTCAGGTTGTTCAATAAAAACTTCTTCTAATATACCATTCAGAAATGCATATTTGACATCCATTTGATATACCTTGAAATTTTTGTAAGCAACATATGCCAACAATGTTCTTACTCCTTCAAGTCTAGCCACAGGTGCAAAAGTCTCACCATAGTCAATTCCTTCTTCTTGGGCATAGCCTTTGCAAACTAGTCTTGCTTTATTTCGAATGACCTCACCTTTTTCATTTAGCTTGTTTCTGAAAATCCACTTTGTACTGATTACATTTTTGTCCTTTGGTCTTGGGACCAATGTCCATGTGTCATTCTTCTTGATTTGATCAATCTCTTCTATCATAGCATTTATCCAATTTTCATTGTTAAATGCCTCTTTCACTATTCTCGGTTCAAATTCAGATATCAGACATGTGTTCTGTCTCATTTTGTTCCTTGTCATCACTGGATCATCCTTATCTCCTATAATCTGACTTGATGCATGATGTCTTTTGACATACTTGGCTAATACAGGCTCCGTAGGCTCTGTATGATCTTCTTCATCACTCGGTAACTGGATATTCTCTTCATTTTCTTCAACAATTCTCTCGGTAAGACTTGTCGGTTGAACATAGACAAATTCATCATAATCTTCTGGTTCTTTGGAGTTTCCTTCATCATTTCTTTCTGTAAATTCAACAATTTTCACATTTGCACTTTCTACTATTTTGTTAGATGATTTGATCAGACATTTAAATGCTTTACTTCTAGAAGAATAACCTAGAAATGTTCCTTCTTCACTTTTTTGATTGAACTTTCCATTTCTATCATCTTTGTGTACATAGCATCTACTTCCAAAGATTTTGAAGTAACTTACATTAGGTTTCTTGTCATACCAGATCTCATATGGTGTCTTCAAAGTTCCTTTTTTCAGTTGTACTTAGTTCAAGGTGTAAACTGCTGTGCTTATTGCTTCTTTCCAAAATATTTGTGGCACTTTCTTTTCAATCATTAGTGTTCTGGCACAATCCACAATAGATCTGTTTCTCCTCTCAGCTATCTCATTTTGTTGTGGAGTTCTCGGTGCAGAGAATTGTCTTTTTATACCATGATCATTGCAGAATAAGTTGAACTCATCAGATGTGAAATCTCCTCCTCTATCTGATCTAAGACATTTCAGTTGTCTTCCTGTTTCATTTTCAACTCTTGCCTTGTACCATTTAAACATTTGAAAAGCTTCTGATTTTTCTTTTAAAAACATAACTGACATCATCCTTGAATCATCATCCACAAATAATATGAAATATTTATCACCATAATAACTTTGAGCTTTCATAGGACCACAAAGATCAGTGTGCACGAGATCTAAAATTCCCTTAGAAGTGTAGGACTTACTTGTAAAGCTTGATCTTGTCATTTTACCCATCTGGCATCCTCAACACATAACATTCTCAGGTTTTTCCAAACTCGGTAGACCTCTTACTCGGTGCTTCTTGCTTATTTTGATTAGATTATCAAAATTTACATGACAAAACCTTTTATGCCATAACCAGGTATCATCTATCTTTGCATACAGACACTTATTCCGAGTTGAGTCAAGGTGAAATGTGTTACCTTTTGTTTGTGTCCCGATAGCAGCTAACTTTCCATGCTTGTCGTGAACTTTGACAATTCCTTTATGAAATTCTATTCGGTATCCTGTATTATTTAGCTGTGCTACACTCAACAAATTGTATTTTAAACCTTCATCCCAATAAACATCATTGCATCTTGCATTGTCAAGAAGTGTTATAGATCCTTTAACTTTTACCAGACATGGTGCTTCATTACCAAATCTTACATAGCCTCCATCATAATCTTCTAACATAACAAACTTGTGTTTATCACCTGTCATGTGATGTGAGCATCCACTATCTATGATCCAAGAATCATTAGTATTTATGTGAGATATTAGGGCTTTTTCTTCATACCTTTCTTCATTTGATCCATATTTGATAGCCACATAAACTACTTCCTCTGTATCAGTTTCATCTGATTTATCATCATTGGATTCCTCATCGGCTATTAAGCATGACTTTCTATCTCTTCTTCTGAAGTCTCGGTGTCCTTTGTAATGATTATCTTTCTGTCTATCATCTCGATAATCTCTCTTTTTAGTAGAATCTTTGTCAGGACAATTAGAAGCCATATGTCCTATCTTATCACAATTGAAACATTTGAAAGGTAGTTTTCCTTTATACTTACCTTTGCCTCTCGGTAACCTTCTGGATAATAGTGCTTCAAACTCTTCTTGCTTTCTGATTTCCTCATACAATTTGTGTAATTCTTCCATGTTCTTGCGAATTCTTTCACTTGCTCCATTGTGATCCCCTTTAGTGTACTTACTCATTCTATCATTGTAATCATCAGATTCACCAATATGAAAAGAACTAAATGTAGATTCAACTTTATTTACCGATGACCCACTGTTATCAAAATTACTTAACTCAAATGCATGTAGCTTACCAATAGTAGCATCTAAAGAAACTGGAATATTGGGTACAGACCTCAGTTCATTGATTGCAGAGACTCGGATTGCATAAGCTGGTAGAAGGGTTCTTAACAACTTACTTGTTATATCCTTTTCTTCAATAGTTCCACCTTCTCCTTTGATTTGATTGACAATCTCCTTTGGTCTTGTACTGTACTGGGTTATGTTCTCACCTTCATTCATCCTCATAGATTCAAGTTGTCCTCTTAGACTATCCACTTTTTCTCTTTGAACATGTTCATCTCCACCATACACATATATGAGCTTGTCCCACATTGCCTTTGCATCATTGCAGCCTTCTAGATCATTAAACTCTGAATCGGTCAATGCAAATGTTATTTCAATCATTGCTTGGATATGTTCTTGCTTTGCGTTTATCTCTTCCATTGTCAATGGATAGGTGCTCAGTGTAATGAAATCATTCTACAGGTAATATACAACATATTCTCCAACTCCTAATAGGTGCAGCTTCATCCTTTTCTACCATGTAGAGAAACTTGACTTGTTCAGCTTTGGTGCATCTCTCTTATACATCTTTCAATCTTTTCCTCAAGTACCTTTAAACTTTTCTTCCAAAGTCCAAAGCTCTGATACCAATTAATAGTTCTAATACTTAATGTTAAGTACAGATGCCAAGCTAATAAGATGAGAGAGGGGGGGTGAATCATACAATTTTAATCTTCCATAAAAACAATAGATTCAACCTCGGTAACATATACTTCAGTAATATACCAAAACTGCTAAACATGCAAGCTCAAAAGCATATAAACATCATAAAACTTATAACACCAGATTTAACGTGGAAACCCAAATAGGGAAAAACCACTATGGGATTTTGGACCCGCTAAGAAATATACTCTTCTAGAGTATGCTTGGTTAAAAGCAAATCCTGTTAAAGATTACAGTGACCCGGTTAAGGGATTTCCCTCAGATCTGTTAGGATCTTGACCTTGTTAGAAGTGACCTTGTTAAAGGATTTCAAACACTCAATCAAAATATCACCTTTCTAGAAGGTTTTACAAATAAGACTGTTAAGTCCACTCGGTTAAGAGATTTTCTATCACTTCACAAAATAATAGTAATAAAAATCTATTTGCAACTTCACATCAAAAATGCTAAAGTAGATTCTTATTTGCTCAATATAATAGGACTTATCTTGTCCATCTGCTAGGCTCTATACTCTATTATTCAAACAGGTCTTCAAGCTTCTGTGCTCGGTAATCACTATGTAGCATCCCTGTGCATACACTTGCCCGCATACATTATTTATCAACAGTTCCTTATTTATAAACTATTTGCCAACCACTTAATCTCCTCGATCACATTTCCCATGATCAATCATAGCCATCAGATCTTCAAACTTGACTAGGTTGAATGTCCCCTTCGATCTAAAAATGTTTTACCCTGCCTTGGAACTTGCATACATTTCTTGGAACTTGTGCTAGGGTATTGTGGTTCAATCTGAGCTGTAGATCTTCCTACCAATTTTCCTTTACCATAGATTCTTTAACAAACTTCATGCACGACATACCAATCATTAAATCAACTCTAGCTCATCAGCTTCCTTCATTAAATAATGCTTTTATTCATTCAATGCATTCTATTACTACTCGGTTGCAACTCGACAAATACTAAACTTCACTCAGTAGACATTCTACCTTCATTAACTGATAGTGATAACCTTAGGGTTTACCGACTAGGTTCTTTGCTTGGTAACATAGTATAGTATTAACCTTGCAATTAACAACACATGTAGGATATCAAAACAATCTAAACATCATGATCTCATCATTGTCTAACTCGGTAATAGTTGCCCATTGAATAACTTATTCCTCCCCTTATTCATCACATTCTTTAAGTGTCTTTTACCAACATCTTTATACTCATCAAATCATACTTCTCAAGATATGGCAATATCATACTGAATTAGAAAATCAATTTCTTGACATCAATGACAAAATAATAATATTAAGACAGTAAACATCCTTAATCAGTTATATCCATAATCATCAACAACCTTCTCAATATCCTTATTGAAATGCCAACAATCTCTCCTTGTCTGTTATAATGCCAACAGATATTGCAAGAAGTCAGGACATGATGAACATCATTGTTATAAGAAGGATATTGATGAGTTGAAGAATCTTCTGGTGAAGATTAAAATCAACCTACCTTCTAGAATGTCTACATCGGCTTCTTCTTCCAAGGATAAAGGAAAGGATCACTCTTTTGGGATAGATAAAGGAAATGGACAAGCTCTTTGTGCTACTACAAGTCATGATTTAGGGAGATGGCTTCTAGATTCATGGGCTTCTCATCATATGGCATCTTCGTAGTCTATGTTTTCTACATTTGAGCTTTGCCACATGCCGCAGATTTTGATGGGTAATCATACATACATGGATGTGATTGGGAAAGGATCTATTGCCATTGGGGATAACTCCTTCAATGATGTGTTGTGTGTACCCCACTTGACAAATAATCTTCTTTCCATGTATCAAATCACACATGGGGCAACTACAAAAATTGTGGAGTTCACACCTGATTCAGTTATCATTAGAGACTTGGAGAGTGGAGCTATCATTGCGACTGGGGTGGTTGATCATGCATCTCGATTGTACTCTTTTTCAGATTTTGGTCATATTGATAAGGTTGGTTCTTCCTATGTTGATGATTCAGATTTTGAGGAGAACTTTGGGCATTTGAACTTGGGGATTCTCACATGTGACCCCATTCTTGAGCCTTGCATTTGATCTCCTTCTGTTGATATCACACCACCTATTGCACCTGATGATGCAACTAGTGCGGCAATTTTTCCTTCTTATGATTTAGTGCAGTAGGATATTTCATTTCTTCCAGCTTCAGTTGATTGGGATGCCTACTTGACAGACATTGCAGGTTTGTTTGTGGACTCCTACATTGCAGATTTGGGAGACACCATTGATGACATTCATCTTCTCTTTGATGAAGATGATCCTTCTTTGATTGTTGTGAGGGATAACTCTGACCCTCTTGTGCATTCTCTACATGGTCAATCTTTAGAGGTTGACATGATTGTGGATACTTTTTTACAACACTTGGAGGAGGTCTCTTTATCTTTTGAGGAGACATATGAGTCTTTGGATATTGTTCTACATTCATCTCCACTAGATCTTGGAGTGCCTTTTTCAGCAGTGTGGCATAGTTTACCACCTTTGGGGGGGGTACCTTTCAGCATCGACATGGGGACACTTGAGTAGTTTTCAGAGATTCCTTTCATCATGAGTATTTTTGCTTCATCTTCCATTTATGGTTGGGGAGACTTCATGGATACACCTTTGGTTTTGTTTCTTCCTAAGGGGAGGAATATTGTTCAACGTTCATGGAGCAGTTTCTTCATTCATCTTCGAGCTTCTATCATTGATGCAGATTCCAGATTGAGGGGGGGCTTCCTAGTCTCTCTTCTTCTTCTCTCATATGAGGGGGACTTTTTCCTCACATGGGGTTTTGTCCTTCACATACTTCTATGAGAATTCTTTGTATCTAGTTTTCATCTCTCTTTTGGGGGAGGGTTTTTTCCCATTGGGTTTTTCTCTCTTTCCCTGCTTTGTGAGAGATTTTCTTGCATTGGTTTTCATGCATTTGCATTTGTACATGGGTATCTAACATGGCCTCATAGCCATAACCCATCTTGCATTGCTTAGTTGCATTGTAGACTTAAGTGCATTCCCCTAAGTTGCACTTAAGGGGGGTGTTGGTGTAAATAATTATTCATCTTGGATATTATTACACCTTACTTAAGTTTACTTAGGTACATTCATTTCATAGTAGTTTGGGTATGAGACACTTGGGTGTTTGTGCCACATTGGGATAGTGTGTGTAGGAGAATTTCCACCTTTTATGGTGTGATCTTGTTGTTACACTCCACATTCAGTGGGTGATCCACCTCATGTGGAATATTTTATTGTTTCTCCTACCTATCCAGACCCATTTCCTACCTACTCTTGTTTCTTATTGAGCCACATGTCATGTTTGTGTGCTCACATATCCATATAGCCTTGCCTATATGAGGAGGCTCATATTGATTGTTTGTAACGATCGATTGATGATCCAGTTGATCAGTATTTTCATCTTGATAGAATACAGTTTATTTCTATTATATATTTTGTCTATCTTGATCTTGGCAAAATCTCACAAATAGGGAGAATGGGGTTAAAATAAATATTAAATATTTATTTAAGAAAGTGGTCAGATTTATACATCTACAATATCTTATCATATTCTCTCTCCTTTTGTACATATTAGGATTTAATCAAAATCTTGAAAGTGGGTTAGTCTGGGATATGAGGCTTATGCATGTTCTACAAACATGTTACATTGCACACCAGGGTGTCTTGAAGTGTGGTCATTCTTATGTGTGCATCATGAAATACATGCTCCATATTTGAAATATATTGGTAACATCTCTTACATTGGAGAATCTTGGTAATTTAATGTGGGAGATTCCTCTTTAGATATGATTAATATATTTTGTATCTACTATAGTTTATTTATCCTCTGGTGTGTCCTTGGATTGGATATGTATCATAAAAATTCATCCAAACTCGAATAGCCTATGTTGTGGAGTCAGAGAGGTGCCATTTTGTTTTAGATATGTTATATGTAGAGGATGGGGAATACTATCCTTGAGAGGTTCCACATAGGATCTATCTTCTATAATTAGTGGAATGTGGACTATTTTCATGTTATCCACAAAAGAGATTTCGTCCCTCTATTAATTGACAATAGTTTTTGCATTAAAAAACCATCTTAATCCTAGTAAAGCTCTAAAGGTGTGAAATGGTTCCTTCATCTGGACTACTTAAAAAATCTATACTTTTTTAATTCCTTTAATGCTAACCTCAATGTTGGATTCCATGTACCGAGTGTGTCTATATCGGAGCCATCTTCTAGATTGATATTCATAGACGTTTCAAATAGCTAAGGTCTCCCTTATTTTTTCCATGTCATAGCTAGTATGATGTTCAAATATGCCCCCAGGACTATCATAGCATATTTCACCTTATTATTATTATTGAGGTACACATTGATGAGAAAAGGGTCATTCTTCTAATTCCAATCTTCAAACAATCAATTAATTTGGTGTTGTGGTTGTTTATTCGAGTGCTTTCCATAATGTTTTAGTTTTGCCACTAAATATTTTTGTCTTTCTATTGAGATCAAGTTTTCCAACATTTTAATTTCTTCCTCAATAAAGCAAACTACTTCTTCTTCAACCTTCTTGTGTCTATTTTTTTTGGAGACAATTACCTATCTAGTAAGAACTGTAGCCTTCTTTTTTGGTCTAGTTTTCTTTTAATGCTTCATTTTTAGTGCCCATTCTTTTCTAGAATACTCTTCATTAGATGTATCGGAGGACTAGATTTCCATTCTTTGTTAGTGTCTTATCCCGTCAGATGGAATACTCCAAATTAATGGAGCTCATTTCTACAACTCATCACTTCTGGATCATGTTCTAGCATTTTGGAAGAAATACCTAGCATGTTTACATTCCAATAGGTCATGATTTTCATCTCCATAGAAGGTAAATTTCTTTTTCTATTCCAATCCCTTGCATTGTAATGCATAGTGACCCACTTTCCCACAATTGAAGCATGTAGAATTATTCCTTCTTCTAGTATTTCTTCCACAACCTCTACCTCCTCTATAATTAGATTGTTTCTTTTCCTCAATGTAATCCTGTTGTGAATTATTTTGCAAAGAGCAAGCATTCCTAGTTTCTCTCCAGGGAACTCAATATATCATTCATTGCTTCTTTCATCAACACTACAATTGTGGCTATGGTAGTCTTTTCCTCCATTCTATTCTAAATATGGTTGGTAATCTGGACAATGCTTAGTCAAGTGTGTGTATTCTTAGCAAATAGCACAATATGTTGAATTGGCTTTAATAGTTTTGACATCCACATGTAGTGGAGCAACATTTATTTCTCCTTGTGCTTTAGAACAATCATTCCAGATATGGCCTTCCTTGGAGTAGTATGTCCCCCATATCTCCTTTGGTTTCTTTGGGTCTTTTGCTAGAATTCATTTTCAATTGTTAACTTTTGAACTAATAATTTAAGTTCCTTTTCTGATTGATTCATTTTCCCTTTGCACCAACTCTCTTATTCTACTAACACTTTTAGTTGGGATGGATGGTGTACCAAAATCCACCAAGAAATCATCTTTGAGTTCATCCCAAAAACTACTATGTTGAGGATAGATTTTCATGTACCAATCTAGTTCATATTTTCTCAAGGAGGAAACAAAGTCCAATAGTTTCTCCATGTCTTCTTCTAATCCTTTTCTCTCCCATAAATATTCCAATAAAAACATGTGTCATGTAGATTCAGTTCTATCTTGGCCAAAGATTGGGATTTTGATTGAAGCTTCCATCTTGTATGTTTTCTTCTCTAGTTTAGGATTTCATATTTGTTGAGTTGACTTTTTTTTTAAAAATTGTGAACTATACAGAGCTTCTCCTCTCATCCCTTATCTCACTTTAATTTTATTTCAATGAATTCATTGCCCAAAATTTCACCCCAAGCGATCTCATGCATTGCCTTTTCTTCTTTCTCTTATTATTTTGTTAATGGTATTTCTTCTACTAAAATCATCCTACTTTTATATTGGTTGGGGATGCGTCCTAGTTAGTGGTTTGTGATTCCTCAAAGCAATGTTTCATTATTTGGTAACTTCTAAGTGATATTTGATTAGTTATAAATCTCAACAATTCACCCAAATTAAATTTAACCTCATCTTCTTTTTCCTTTTCCTCTTTTCTTAGATTCCTTATAATTTTATAAACTAATTCTTCCAAATATACATCATTTAATGGTAAGAGATTTTCTAGATTTTTCAAAAATTAAATGAATATGTCATCTAGTTTGATTGTAATACAATATAAACTAGATTTTTAAGGATTTTGTGGTAAATTATGGTAGGGTAGGAGTCTCCATGCTACTACATTCCCCTAAAAACAAACTCCTAGATCTATCATATTCTTCAATAGTTTTCTCGAGACTATTTAAAAATAATCCTCCCTCATTCTAACATACAAGTAATCTCTCCAGTGTCTCTAGTGAAAAATTAGGGTTTCCACCCCAAGAGAGATGAAAACCACTATTTTTAAACTTGGGAGACCATTACATTCAAAAGAGGGGGAATCCAATAAATTTAGTAAAAAACCAGTAAGGGTTCAGATAGAATATTGGTTGGATTCCTTTGGAGACTTCCTCTTTTAAAAATTGGATTGCTAAATTTAGATAAAGTGTTGGAAATGAAAGTAAAAACATGAAAACAACGAGCTACAAATGTGGGATTGAGTTGTGTTGTACTGCCCCTCCCTGATTCATCTTGCCTTTTGTACATCAATATATCATATTGATATAGCTTAGCCTACTTTATGATGATTTGATGGTATCATACTATGTACTAACCCTATTTCATGATTATATTGGATATGATGATGATTATGATGGTGCTTGGTTGTTGTGACGTTGTTGTGACTATCTTCTACTGTGTTTGTGATAGGGAAGATGTCATACCACTCATTCACGAGGATGATATGACATTGTGATTCCCCTTCACTTGTCTGCCTATTTCATGATATATGTTATGGTATATGTTGTTGTATGTGTATAGATCGGAGATGACATGAAATCCCATTCTACACTCTAGGTTTAAGTTGGTACCCTGTCAGTCTTAGTTTTCTGGTTAGAGTTGTCTTGTGGTATTTTATGTTACCCTATGATGGGTTGTCTTGAGGAGTTGCAATTATTGGTTAATTAAATTATTAATTAATTAATTGTCTTATATAGTTTATTAATAACAAATTGAATTATTGGATGGAATTGGTATTTAAAAATAATTGTGTAATTAATTATTGATGGTTATTATTTATTAATTTTTTTTTTGTGGATCATAATATTTGGCATTTATAATTATGCATGAAAGATTATTTATTTATTTATTATATTTTATATGTATGTGGGAGATAGTAATGGTATTGAGTTTAAATTCTATTGTCTTGAGTATTTTTATATCTATCCGTACATTTAATTATTTGTTTATTGTGTATTTATTATTGGCTTATCTATTTATTGGTTATTTATTTATTTATTATTTATTTATTTACTTAACTTACCCCTTGTTATGATTGACCTTTTTGGGAGTTGTGTTTGTGAGATAATATTATTTATTGTTTATTTATTTATTTATATTGTTTTTATGGTGTAACATTTATTGGGCTTTTGATTTATTTATTTTATTTATTATCCCTTTCTATTTTATTTATTGGTTAATGGGTATATTTATTATTTATTATTGTTTATTCTTCCTACCCATTATTTATTTATTATTTGTCTTACCTATCCTCTCTCATTATTGGTTGTGAGGTTGGAGATTGTAATAATATTATTTTATATTTTTATTGTTTTAATTTTTGAGATGGTTGGTAAGAAATATATTATTTTGGATTATTTTGATTGGGCCTTTGATTTATTGGATTTATTTTTACTAAGCCTTTATATTTTATTTATTGTTTATTATTATTTAATTTCTATTTTCCCATTTGGTATAATTATTTATCTACTATTTAATTATTAACCCTACCTACCCTATTTTATTATGGTTGAGAAGACCTTGGTGATCAAGGTAAGCTAATCTCCCTTACTCCAAGGTTGAAATGGCTTCACATGGCCATTATGGATGTTGGGACGAGTTCCTAGGTTCCCATTATGATTGCATGCAATGACACTCTTCCCCTACATGTAGTTCCTAGCACCTTGAGTCTTGATTTGTTGAGTAGCCTCTGGAGGTCTTATGTTTATATTGAGCTTTGATTTAGCCGCGTGATGTGTGGAGTGTTATCCTTTGTTTGTTAGGTGTCAGACTAGATCTAGAGTGTGTGAGGGATCTTGTGTCATCTCCTAGAACGAGGGGTGGTTCCTTTGGTTCCACATGGTCAGGTGGTTTGATGCCTTCTTTTATTGGGATGTTCTTCGTTGGATGATCTTGTGCATGGATGTGGATTATGATCTCTTTGTCTATGGATGGATACTTGTAGTAGATCGGTATATATGATTCATATGTCATACATGTATGTGTAAAATTCATGATGTAATTGTATTTGTAGTTGAGAGCTATTCTCCTTGATGTAAATGGATATAGTATTCATATGTAGTGGTAAATGAGATATTAGATGTATTCTCATTGTATCTTGGATAATGCTCATTAATGGAATTGGTTCTATAGATATGCATTTAGTGTTATGGGAATGTCTATGATGATTAAGGAAATGGATTAGTAATGTGGTAGTTAGTACTGGAAATGGAATAGTGATGCTAGGATGTTGAATAAGTTATTGGGATTATGAACATTTGGAATTGGTGCGTAAAAATGAATCTAAGGGGTTATTGGCATTTGAATTATTAGGAATGGAATCATGACAAATGGTCTAGCAAATAATCTTACGTATGCATGAAAAGAGATAATTATAGGTGAGTTAGAATGTATTAGATGATGGTAGTAATCATGATGATGTTATATTCTTGATGTGATTATGCTCTATGGATAGGTTGGATAGGTTAGGTAATGGAGTTGAGATACCCTACAGAAGATTAATCGTAGAATTGTATTTATTTCTGCTTGCGAATAGTACTTTGGTGAATATGTTCATGATAATTTCTTGCTTATCTTGTTAATGGATGTTATATGCATTTGAGAAGTTAGTTGCATGTGTCACATTAGTAGATGTTTTAAAATTTTTGTTTATCTCTGTATATGGTGAAAATGGATAACAATAATAACAATATTAAAAGGCTAAATGAATTCAACCACAAAACCCTAGCCTAACAATCAACAAAGATCCACCATAACATATGAAGATTACCTAAGACAATGCAAATCACATGAAATCACAAAGATTATACCATCACATGTCCAATAGGGTTTTGATCTCCATTCTTCCTATCTCCATTGATCTTGCTTGATATATTTGCTCTCAGATTTTATGTGCACAAGAGCTCAACAAAGAACGGAATGTGGTTGCAAGTAGGATCGTAGTGTAGTCAATTGATCAAGTAGTTAGGATGCATAGAACGATTAGCCAGGGTTAATAATGAAGGAAGAATCTCCTTATATAGAAGACACTATATGAAATGGAGGGGTATGATTGAGAGGTGTAAAAGGAGGTCGGCTATGATTAGAGGGTAGGTAGAAGAAATAATAAAATAATGAAAGGGGTAGGTAGTGTATGAATTAAGAGATGAATGACATGTGTCATGTGTAGAAAAAGCTAATGAATTAATTAAATAAATAAAGATTTATTTAATTAATAGAAGAAGTAGGATAATTAAATAAATAAATATTTATTTAATTTAGGAAAAGGATAATTTAAATAAATGTATTTATTTAAATGAGAAATAAGGCTAGAAGAGGATAAATGAATTAATTAAATAAATAAAGATTTATTTAATTAATAGAAGAATTGGGCTAAAGTAATTAAATAAATAAAATATTTATTTAATTAGACATGACAATTTTAGGTGTCTACAATCTCTATTTGCATATTAGATGGTTAGTTTCTCTAGGGTATTTTGGTAGGCATTACATGTGGACCTGGATTTGAGAAATGTTTGCAAACTTGGATTTGATCCTCGAAACAACACCTAAAATGTCAGGACCATGGTGCCCATCAACATGGTCCTCTTAACTTTTTGCACATCGAAGCGGAATTGATTTGTCTTTGCAAATAATGTTGATTTTGAAGATCGTAGTTACGTACTTGCTTCCTACACATTGGAAGAAAGGGAAATAGGTTGGGAATAGGGGCTTGCCTAAGTCAAACCCCGATTTTGGAATTAACCATGAAATAGAGATAAAGAAAATTGAAAGTATTGTAATGGAAGATTCTCCTTTTGAGGGAGATGTTGAATAATGACTAAAAATCAAGTGATATAGTTCTTTGTGAAGATTTATTTGTCTCCACATGGGATTAGGGTTTCATGAAGTCTTCAAAAAAATAAGATGAAAATGTCTACTTCAATGCTTGAATCTTGACTTTATTGCTGCTCCAAGGCTTAAAGGAAGACTAATTGCTGCTGAATTTCTCTTGAATGTTTGATTTCTTGATGTTAAATTGAATATAATATGTGTAGATTGCAAAATGAGAGGGGAAAGCCTCCTTTTATACTTGCCCATCGAGAAAACTAATTAATTTTTTGACATGAGTCAACACGGAGATAAGAATCCCGGTCAAATTTGAAATGCTAAATTGGGTTTTTGAGGGGCCCAAAATGGGGAGGATCATGACATGGCGTTATGGTCCTAGTGAGGACCAAGGTCCCATGCCCTAGTCCTACCCTATTTTGGGGCTAGGACAAGGTGCAAAATGCATGAAAAATTTAAAAAATGGTGTAATACAAGAGAGGCATGAGCATAATCAGGTCCCAATCAAGCCAAAGGGCGCAAATGCTAAGGTAGGGACCCAATGTGGTAAAAATTTCAAAGGGGTATAATTTTAGGATGCTACATTTGGCCCCCACTTTAGCGGGAGTATGAATTCAACCATCATCTCAATAAAGTGCAAAGGATTCACATTGAAAAAATTTCACCAAGTCATGAAGGAGGCAAGATACACCAAGCCCCTAGTGTACTTTAAGATCTCACAACTTCGACAACAAGATAAAAGGGACATCATGAAGGAGAGAGAAAGAGAGAACCATGACTACAAACTAGTAAGGTTCTCTTACTATGAGTCATGAAAAGAAAAATACCAAAATTACAAAGAAAAAGACTAAGTTCGCTAAGTAATCTAAGTATCAAGATATGAAAGAGAGAAAATCATTGAGTAGAGTGTATGCCCCCATGTTAAAGCGATTGCGTATGCCTCATCGGGAGAAATTGCTTTAAGGTAGGATACACCCAAATAGACAAGCATGCTATCACAATAATATGCCCCCAAGAGAGGACAAATTAAAGGATAATGATCACAAAACACAAAGCACAGGGTGGTTTCTCTTAAGTCTGGGGTCAGTATGCTTTTTTATGATAAATAATGTATATCATGTATATATATATATGCATATAATTGTCCTAATCTCCCAAAGAAATAAAAACCACCATGAAAGAAGGGCACATGTGTCTTTTGAGTCAACATGGGAGAGACCAAAAGAGATCTCAACACTTTACATCATCCTCAAGTAGACAAAACTAGAGCCAACAAATAGAAGATTTGAGAGACAAATAGAAGAAGGTCACAAACAAGCAAGAGAGGAGAGAGAGAAAGAATCTACAACACAAGTGGAGCTAATCAAGAAAGTCATCCACCTCGCGATCTTGCTCATCATTGTTTCAGGAAGATGGACAATATGAAAGAGGAGCCACATCAAACATAGTAGATGGAGATATCACAAGTTCAGAACAAAATGCTCTAATGATGAGTCACTTTTTCTTTCACTAGGAGCTAGGTTTAATGCTTTCAAAACTTGCTTTGAAAAAAAATCATTATCAACATCAACATATTCATATTCATCATCTGGAATATTAAGATCAATATTTTCATCATGAACAACATTCTCACCTATTTCTTCATCAATATTAACAAAAATAAGAGCTCTAACAGGAATAGAAATTGAACCATTATTTGTTTTAATCATTTTACGTCTTGGAGAATTGGGTTGAGCTTCTTCCCTAGGGTTAGGCAAAGGTTGAGCAAGTGGAATTATATCAAGATTTGATGTCCTCGGGGAAGAAGTATTTTGAGTAGAAAGTTCACGAGCCCTAGTACAATGTCTCTGTCGATATTATCTCATACAACGGTTTCATTTAGTTTTAGCCAAAGGTTGTGAATGTTTAGGATCAACAGGCATAGGCTTCTTTTCTTATTTTAAGGAAGGATGCATGGGAGAAAGTTTCTTAAGTTGAAAAATAGGAGATGTCGGACATTTTCCTTTTTAAGACATAGGAGGCAGAACCACACCATATAAAGGAGGGATAGAACATGTATGAAGGAGACCAGGTCCATCATGGGGAGGAGGGATAGGTCTATCCTTAGGAGGAATAATATGTTTATCCTTAGAAGATGAAATAGATTGTGCTTAGGAGGAACATCTTTTCTATCCTTGGGAGGAAGAATAGACTTATCCTTAAGAGAAGGAATGGATTCTTCCTTATGAGAAAGAATATTTCTATCCTTAGGAGGAAGAATAGACTTATCCGTAAGAAGAGGCATATGATAATTAGTTGGAGGAAGACTAAGTGTTGGATTTCTAGCTTTACTCAATGATAAAATCATTTCATTTTTCTACTTTTTATAGGAGTTGAAAAGAACATCACTTCTCGGTTGGAGAGGTTGGAATTGTTTGAACCAAAAATAATCAAGACAAACATCTCCATGCCTCATTGTAGGTTGATACATGCTATGATTAATAGTTATGATTTTACCATCATGAGGAAATTTCAAACACTTATGAATAGTAGAGGTAGTCACTTTCATGGAAGAGAGCCAAGGATGTACCAACTTCACACGAAATTGATTGGATGTAAGAATGATAGCAAATACAATATCTAAGCATTTATACATAACCTCAATAGGAAGTATAATAGAACCAATAGAAGGATAAGAGAAACAATAAAAGAATTTAACTATCACATTAGATTTATCATATGTTACTTGATGCAATTGTAAAGTATAAAGATATTCTTCAGTTATAACATTAACCATACATGTAGGATCAATAAGTACTCCTCATGAGAGAGTATTTTTGATTCTTGTAGTGATATATTATGGACCATCGGGTGCTTCAATAAATTCACTAGAATCAAATGTAATGCATAAGTCTTTTGGAGGTTTAGTTTTATCAACAAGGTTCACAATATTATTAGAATCAAGGCCAACATCATTAGGAGAGAAAGAAAGACAATCAGTCTCAATCACATTAGTGCAATGGGAAGGTAAAGGATTAGTGAATATTTTAATATTTTGATTAGGAGGAGCTATGGATTTTTTTCCTTTATCATTCACACCAACCATAGATACAATATTGTTATCAATCAAATTTTGGATCTTACTTCTCAAGGAATAACACTTTTTAGTGTCATGAATGGGTTGATGATGGTATTGGCAGAACGCTTTGGAATAAAAGACAGGTGACAAAGGCTTAGTTGTGTCAATTGGTTTAATAGGAGAAAGCTTCAACACACTCCTTTGTAACAATTGTGACATAATACTATTCAAAGATTCATTAAGAGGAGTGAATTATTTTCTAAAGTATTTGGACAGAGGACGCACACCTGTTGTTGTACTTGCTACTTGATTGTTGTTGTTATCACTGAATTTGATGAATCCCTTATTCGGTTTTAACTTCACAAAAGGTTGTTGAGCACTTTCACTTTTATCATTCAGACCCATTGAAGAGGATTGTTCCCATTTAATCAAGGTGATTTGATAATTGTGATGTACTGTGCACAACTGCGTAAAAGGAAGTAAACTCAAAAAAGAGAAGTTTGTCTCTAATTTATTTTTACAAATTAGAAATGAAAATTCGTTGAATATCTTGATCAGGCACATGAAAAGAAATTTGCGAATAAAAATGTTTGTATCTAGCAATAAAATAAGTCACTTTTTCTTTAACACCTTGCTTACATTGCATCAAATCAATTAAAGTAATCTTAGGACCAATGTTATTGTGAAATTATTGAATGAAAGAATTAGCCAATTGTTGAAATGAAGTAATAGATTAAGTAGGTAAAGAACAATAGCATTGCAAAGTTTTATATCTAAGTGTTCTAATAAACAATTTAGCCAACAGTCTTTGATCATGAGAAAACTCACTACACAAAGTTTGAAATGTTTTTACATGAGTTAAGGGGTCACCTTTCCCATTATAAAGCTCCAATTGAGGGACTTCTACATGTTTATGATGGACAAAACAAACAATGTCATTTGATAATGGGCTCGCAAGGATAAGTCTATTGATGGTAGCTTTGGTGGATGAATTGAAATTGGACATGTTGGATTGAGAAGGAGGAGTACCATTTTTGTATGAAGGAAGGGGTTGAGAATATGGAGGGACATTGTTATATGAAGGTAGGGGTTGAGAATAAGGAGGGATAATGTTAGAAGGCTGGGGTTGAGAATAAGGAGGTGGAACACTATTATAGGTAGTGTATACACATAAAAATGGCTATGAGCAATTAAATAAATATTTAATATTTATTTAATAATTATTCTTCTATTAAATAGTTAATTTGAAAAGATTAATTTATTTAATTCATTTCTTGTTTTTCTATTAATTAATTTAATTGAAATGTTTTATTAATTAATTCATTTATCCTATTCCTCTAATCAATTAATTAAATATCTAATATTTAGTTATTCCTCTGATCAATTAAATATCTAATATTTAATGATTATTCTTCTATCCTTTAGTCTCAAATATTAAATAATTTCTAAAATTATTTAAACCCCGTTTCCAACTCACCTTTCATCTCCACTTCATCTTTCCTTTGCCAACTCATCCATCATGTGGCTAAATTAATTCAACAAAATTAAAATAAACAAATCATTTATTAGCCACTTATCTTCAACTTCCAAAATAAATGAAATATTGTGTACGTACACATATTTCTTAACCTTCTTCTATATTCTCTCCAACATCTCTATATCTTAGGAAGGACTTGAGTCCACTTGTCCTCTCATTCCTAAATCTTCTCCAAACATCCCTAGATTTCCTCAGTCAGCAACCTAGTCAAGGTGATATGAGTGACACTTGTCTTCTCCTCCCCCCTTCTCTCAACCTTCACCTTTGCTCACAACCATCCAAATATGTAGATCTGATCGTGACCGTTGATTTAGGCCACATCATCTTATCCTCTCAAAGTCTATAAATGTGGGAGTTTGAGTTGAGAAAGAGTTAGTCTTCGAGTGAGTTTTCAAGTTAACAATTTGAGAAAACTTATGCATCCGTGAGTTTTTATCTTGAAGCAATTACCAATTTAGCATTAATCATTTTAGCATAATTATTTAGCTTTAAATCATTTGCATTGCATATAATAGTATCAGTTAACTATCAGTTAACTATCAGTTATCAATCCATTCTTCATATGCCATCTTGGAAGCTACCAGTGCTTATATGAGAGCACATCATCTGCAACCAAGAACAATGGAGTTAGGACACAATGAGACTTAAATCATGAAGGTAATAATAGTGTTTTTATTTTATATCAATTTCATGTAGTTTCATTGGTTGAGTTTGGATTTCCTGTAGCATTTCCTTTATATTTTGTGAAACTAATATGTTGCAGGTAGTATTTTAATGATGAAATTCAAGGTGACACATTTTGGTGCCCACCGTGGGGCCGAAGCCTCATTTATATCTTTCTAATATCCTGTCTAGTTCTCACAAAAACAAGTTTAACACATTTGTAATCAAGATTCACACCTGTGTGAGTTCTGACAATGCTTTTATTTAATAGGTTAGCACTTTTGTCTTGTAGGTTAGCGCACTTGACATTTAGGTTAGTGCTTTTGTCTATAAATCAACACATTTAATCCTTAGAATAGCGCTTTTGTTTTGCAGGTTAGCACATGTGTCATTTCGGTTAGCGCTTTTGTCAGTGATTTCTCACTTTTTAGTCCACAAAGCAACGCTTTTATCTTGTAGGTTCACACTTTTGAGGTGAAAGACAATGCATTTGTTAGTGTAGACACATAAATCTATCCACTTAATTAAATGATTATTTAGTATTTATTTAATTATTTAACCATCAGTCAACAGTTAATTAAATTGATATTTAATTAATTCATCTTAAACCTCTTCTTCTATTAATTAAATAAATTATTCAATTTATTTAAATTAATTCATTAAACCATACTCTAACAATTAATTAAATGAATAAAGCATATTTGTTTAAATTAACCCTTTTCCTCATTTAAATATTTATTTAAATCTCTAAACTCCCCCCCCCCCCCCACTTGCATTCTCCTACAAATGCAAGTTGCACCAATAAATAGATTTTTTCTAGATAAAATCTTATTTTCTCTCACCCACCAAACCCACTTGCCTCCTAAACCCCTTTTAGATTCTTCTAATCCATTCTAAATTAGCCTAATCCCCCTCCCTAATTATTGTCACATTCCTAAGCAAAGAGAAGTCACTTCTCAAAGCCCTTAAAGTTTTTGAAAAGCATTAAAAGCCTTATGTTCTCAACAAGTTAACCCCCAAAGTCTTCTAAACTATTTATGGTTCTTACGTAACCATTTATGGCTCTTACATAACCATTAATGGTTAAACTCAACTCACCCACATGGTTAGAGGCTTTCCCTCTAATTCAACCCTCATTTATCTCGTGGGTCTCTTCAAGCATTCATTGCTTTGAACATGGTTATCCCCACTAACTCTCGCACAAGAGATTATCCATTGGATAAAGACATTATTCATTGGATAAAAGCTTTATTCACTAACTCAAGCCTAACCAAACTTTCCCAAGGTAACCTTCATGTTATCTCAAGCATTTAATTCTTCTTCCCTCTCCTCTCAAGCCATCTCATGTTGACATGTCATCATGGGATTACATGGATCATAAACCCATCAATCCTGGCCCTTGTTAAGATTACTCAATCTTGACCATCCATTTCCCTATTTCCCCTATAAATAAAGCTCTTATTCTTCATTTTCAAAAAAAGAAGTCTTTGTGCATCAAACTTATAATCATTTTAAAGAGAGCATTTAGAAGCATTTACATTGTTATTTTACTAAAATTTACATAGACTAATTAGGCGCTTTCTCATAGTAACTTATTTACACTTGCATGAGCATTTGTTCTCATTTTCACAACCATCTTGAATTTTCATAAGACATCCATAAATAGTGCTAAAAACTGAGAGCTACACTCATGTGGGACTTGGAGAGGAGAGGAACAAGGGAGGAGCATCTATGAGCATTTTGGGAAGCATCTTGGGGGGTTTTCTTTCCCTTTTTCATTTATGTATGCTTCTTGTTGTTTGCTTTATATCTCTCTTCATATGCATGTTAAGGTTTTTAAGTTCATTTGTGTTTCGTTTTGGTTGTGACTAACATATTAACATCTAAACTTGTCTTCTACCTTGTGTCTTTTAGTGTGCATCATTGGTGATCCCGATGTGAATCTAACACGCAACCTTCTGATCTTTTAATCTGACTTTTGTTTTTTGTGATTTTCTTATAATTTTCACACACAGGTTGCACTTTAGTGCTTTTGTCTCACATTTTGGCACCCTTGTCAGAAGAGTTTTAGTGCTTTTGTTCATTAATTAATGCTATTGTTATTGTAATAATCCAGCGCTTTTGCACTTTGTCTGTCAATTTGTTAACTCTGTCAAACATTTTAAATTAGCACTTTTGTTAATATTTTTGCATTGTTGTTATTTATTTTGCGCTTTTGTGAGTACTTCAACGTTGTTGTCTGAAGTAGTGCTTCCGTGTTCTCACAGAGTAGCGCTTTTGTTATAGAAAGCTCAAAAAACATAAAAAATTGTAACTGAAAAAAATAAAAAATTAAAACTTAGGCTTGTGGAAGCCCACCAAAAGATTTGACATTTCATTAACTTTTCTTCTTGCAGGTCACTAACAATTTTTTGCAGGATTGGAGGAGTTAGAATTAGGAGTTTGATTTCTTTCTAGCTTTTCAAGTTGGGTAAAAAGAATTCATTTTCCTTTGGTTTAAAAAGAATCTCATCTTTCATTTTGGGCTAAAAATCAACTACATCTTCATTTGGGCTTAAAAAGAATCTCATTGTGAGGTAAAAAGAACAACAAATCAAACACTTTGCTTTTTTGCAAGTTAGGGAAAAACATTTCAATTTGGGCTTAAAAAGAACAACAATCTTTCATTTCTCACAATGGTAAAATTCACAAGCAACCTTTTATTTGCAAGTTAAAAAGAACAAATACAACTTGTCCATTTATTTGCAAAAGTGATTTTATTTTAAGTAAACATGCTTTCATTTTGTTGACCAGGATTTCATTTTCCTAGTTAGAAAACAAATTGCTTTGTGGAATGAAAAGAACATCATATCTATTGGAGAAACATCTCCAAATAGCAAATAGATCATATTGCAATAAAAGGTTAAAAAGAATAATTGTTTTTCGTGTTTGGCACACTTGTGCAAATCTGTAGAGTGGTCCCATTTCTAACACACACCATCCTCTCCCTTGGCTCTTGTGGTCCTAGGTGCAAGAGAAAAGTGTTAGTAACGCTCTAAATTTTTTTATTTTTAAGAGAGGTCTGCCAAGAGACACATCACTCTTGGGAACGACCTTGCACGGTAATCATTTGAGCCACTATAAAAATCAGGTGAGAGCGAAAGCTGTAGCCTTGGGTGTAGCTATTCCTATAGTGTAACTTGCTGAAAGGACATATGGGCCCCACCACAAATTACAAGGCTCTTAAGTGAGTCATTGCAGAATGAACTTACGTCCAAAGACATCAAACATTACTAGACACCCCTTATTTTAGAAGCCCACCCGTTCTATTGATTGATGATATTTGTGAAAAGTTCAGTGCAAGAGCATAGATGGTTTTGCTCCCAAGCTACTCACCATACATATTTCCTTGAGTAGAAACAGGGCTTTTTGAAAGGCTACTTGTATCTTGATGAAAGTGGTGAGTCCCCCATCATAAGGATCATCTGTTTTTTATTCTCGCACAAGACTTTGTATATCACATCCTTACCTGCCACAACGGGATACATAAGGTATGTAGTACCAAAGTCGAATAAATATCAAGATGTGGGCTGAAAATATCACAACTGACCATGACCTTAGGGATAAAAAGTGTTTGAGTTGTCTTTGTTTTATTTTAGACAACTAAAAATTTGGGCCAACTTTAGGCTTTGGGAACATAAAATACATTTATATGGGGTCAAAAAGTTCATGATTGGGTTGATTTAGACCCACACCTATTGTGCCTTTTATTGAAAAGGGGCAAGATTATTGTGCTTGTTTGCTTGTTGTGTTTTCTTGTCAAAGGATTTAAAACAATTGAAATAAAGTATCCATCCAATTAATCTACATCAAAAATTGATAAACAAATCTACCTCAACAAGTGAAACAAAGTATCATTTTGTATGACCATCACTCATATCTCGAGAAAAAGGAGTCTTCATCAAAAGACCAAATTAAAGAAGAGACAAATTGGTTCAAATGCTTTTATCAGGAAAAGGAAATTTTTCTATATCAATGGATGACCCTTTCATTCACATAGAGTATTCTTGCATCATATGCACTTGTAACTTCAAGGCAAATCCAACGAATTTGACAAAGAACCTTTGAGAAATATAGATTTCACTCAATATAGAGATTTTGATTATCACAAAAATAAAGGGGGGAAGATCAATCTTGCTTTCTTTCCTCAAATCTGTATCACATACAACGAAGTTTGAGAGGAACCACCAACCCTTGTGAGAGAGGAAGAAGTAGAAACCCCCTTCATAATGGAATAATTTTATTGAGGCGCATATTCTACCCACTTTCACATCCACACATCACAAAATAACTCAACTCTAAACACAAAGAGGTCTTGTCCTTAGTACTTTCAGATATTGCTTAAACTAACCAACAAATCATTTTTAGGGTGTCTCTACATATAGGATTGATCATCCTAAGAGGTATTTCTACACATCTAGATAGGTTAAAACTAGTTTTTGAGTGCATCCTCTCATTACTAGGTAGCTTGGATTGTAACACATCTCAAACCTTGCTATACCTCATCACATCAAAATTGTTGAAAAACACAAAAGCAATTCACAAAGAACTCTGTTGACATTCAACCTTCAGTATTAGAGATCTATCTTCCACCAAACATTTCACAAAAACTTGTCTTCCATCAAACATTTCATCACCACCTCATAGTCATTTTTCACAAACATCAACTTAAAAAAATAAAATGGCTCAAACAAGATCATTGAGAAATCGACAACCAGAAATTGAAGAGGAGGAAGAAAACCTCAATGATTTGCATGAGGCCTTTGGAGGAGGCACTAATGATGAAGAACCCAACACTCCAACTATAGAAGATATAGAAAGAGCATAACATAATCCAAAATTCAACTTGATCTCTTCTCATGGTCTCAATCATAGGGTTACAAACTGAACTAAATTTTTTGATAAACTTCCGGTAAAAACTAGTCAATCCATGAAATGATCTTACCTATCCAATGCTTTCCGGTGTAGGCCATTCAAAAATTTCTTTCACTTTCTTAGGGTCCATCTTCAAACCATCCTCAAATATCACAAATCCCAAATAGACTAACTCATCCTTCATGAAAGTACACTTCTTGATATTGATCATCAACTTCTCTTCTCTCAACCTCTACAACACTTGTCTTGACTGCAACAAATGCTCCTCTTTTTTCCTACTGAAAATAAGAATGTCATCCAAATACACAATAACAAACTTACCCAAGAATTTCTTCAATACCTCATTCATCAGCCTCATGAAAGTACTCAATGCAGTAGTTAATCCAAAGGGCGTCACCAACCATTCATACAATCTTTCATTTGTCTTAAATGTTGTCTTCCACTCATCACTTTCTTTGATCCGAATCTGATGATATCCACTCTTCAAATCTATCTTTGTAAAGTATTTTTCTCCACTCAAACAATCCATTATGTCATCCATCCTAGGAAAGGAAACCGATATTTCACTATGATCTTGTTTATTGCTCTGGAATCAGTGCACATTATCCACTCTCCATTCTTCTTAGGTTCTAATACTGTTGGTACTTCACAAGGGCTCAGACTTTCCCTGATCAAACCTTTCTTCAACAACTCCTGTACTTGTCTATTCAGTTCTTAATTCTTTGTCGGTGTCAACCGGTGTGCAACTTTGTTAGGCAAACTAGCTTCGGGAACCAAGTCCATGCAATGACTAATACTTCTCACATGTGGAAATCCATCAGGTACATTATTTGAAATGATGTCCTCATATTCTATCAGCAAATCTTTTATCTCTTCCGAGTGTTCTCCTTATGGTTCCAGTTTCTCAGTCTTCTTAGGAATTAAGGCAAAACACACATTCTCATGTCTCAATCCATCGAGGAATTTCCTCCCATCTACCAAATAGATTCTAGCATTTGTACAGACTTCATTATTCAAAGGTTCCTCCGAGGGTAACAAGATTTGCTTCATCCCATTGGCCACAATAGTGTATGTATTCTTCCTCCAATAATGTACTACCTGTTTATCAAACTGTCAAGGTCTACCCCAAAAAAGGTGACAAATATCCATAGGCATAATATCACACAAGACTTCATCATGATAATTCCTAATTTTCAATTTCACCAAACATTGTTCACTTACTAGCAACTTATGTTCATCCTGAATCCATGCTATCTGATAAGGCTTAGGGTGTTTCAATCTCTCCAATTTCAGCTTATTCACCATTTCTTCTGAAACAAGATTATCTTAACTAAAACTGTCAATAACAACTTTACAACACTTACCAAATATCTTACATCTGATCTTGAACATATTCTTCCTCTGCAAGGGCTCTTCATCTTCTCTGGTATGACACAAAACTCTCGTCATCACCAACAGTTCTCCATCTTCCAGTTTATTGTTTGACCCGGTGGGGTTTTCTTCCACCATCACTTCTCTTCTGGTAGTTTATGTCTTATTACACTCGAATGCATGATCTCCTTCTCCTCCACACTTAAAGAAGGTTCCTCTAAGCGTCCTCTTGTCTTGTCTTCCAAAATTCTCATTTCGGTAACCATCTGGTTCTCTCCTCTAGTAGAAATTTCTATCATCCTTCCAGTATGGATTACCTTCTTTGTTCACATCCTTGTCCTTTCTCTGATCTGTACTTGTTCCTCTTCCTCCTTGAAATCTTCTTCCGATAAACCTTCCACCTCTGCCTGTCTGCCTCTACTCATTTCTTTTGTTTAGCTTTTCTTCTGCCTTTAGGGCATACTGGTAAGCCTCTTCAACACTCTCCAATTTGATCAAACTGAGTTCATCTTGTATAGACATCTGCAATCCATTCAAATATCTCGCAACTTGTTCAACTTTATCATCAACATGTCTGGATCTGATATTCAACTTGTAAAATGCTTCGGTGTTCCTTCACATTAGATTCCTTCTGTCTCAAATTTTGCAATTTTTGGAACATATTCACTTGATAATCAGCTAGCATAAACTTTGATTTCAACTTAGCAATAATCTGATCCCATGTCTTAATATTCTCTTTACCTCTTCTCTATCTACCAACTTGCAAATGCTCCCACCAAAGAGATGCATGCCCTTTCAATCGAGTACATGTATATTTCACTTTCCTCTCTTCGGTAGTGTTTTCAAAATCAAAATACATCTCCATCTTCAAGATCCAATCCATCGATTCATCCGAATATAACTTCCCATCATATTCTAGTGGGGTAAAATGAGATTTAGTATTCTCCCTACTCAAAACCCTCAAAAACCTATCATCATCTGGATCAACCGCTGGTAGGTTTGCTTGTTCTGTCAAGGCTTCTTCTCTGTCATCTTCACTCACATCTTCGATATGTTAGCCTCTTCTCTGGGCTGTCTCCATGACTTCCAACTATGCTTCTATACCTTGCAACATCTCCATCACAATAGTGTTTGCATTCCCACACGCTCCACCATTCCTAGCTCCCCTTCGCGCCATCATTCATGCTAGTCCTCTGCAGCTACAGGTCAGATCCACAATCTACCACCCTACAACAAAATTTTTTAGGACACACAACCTCTAGAATGAAACTTCACTCTGATTCCACTTGAAGCAGTCACCGGTGAGGAGGGACCTCAAAGAGATCAATCTGGACCGATCAGCAAGAGTAAGTACAATGAAAACACAAAGATATGATGGAGGCAATGCATAACGGATTATTTTATTGCATAAAAATTGATTACAACCAACTGGTAACAACCGAGTTACAACATACCAGGTCACAGGCCTGGTAGAACATACATAATAGGTCACAACCGAGACTTTGAATCTTGAGATCTATCTACTATGCATAGTCTAGCTACTTGATTCTCTGATTGATTACAATCTAATGTGCAATTACAATTATATATATCAATCCAAAGGATCCAGTCGGCCCAAAAGGGATCAAAACCTGAAGAACAAGACCTAATGTGTAAAATAACAAGGTTGGCCTCCACCAAGAGATTCCTCTAGAAAATCCAAAGGGTGAAACATAGATCGTGGGAAAAGGTCAGCCACGTGCCAAGCAACATCAAAATCAACGTCCAAGGCTTTGCAAGCTTCAGAAGGGGTTCCAGTAAATCACCAAAATAGGTCTAGGCAACCAGTAACAGGAAACTGTCAGGGAAACCGATAGCGATATCTTGCCGAAAAATGATCCAAAAGCGATGTGGTCTGGAAGCAAGAAAGATGATCAAGTCTTCAAGAATAATCCAATTCCATAGGATCTGGTGAGCCAAAACTGAGACACATAGAAAAGAAAACTGAAACTGCAAACAAAAAGGAAAAATTTTTTGGTTGATGAAAGATTGCTATGAACCGAGGATGCTCCTGCATCAACTTGATTCTCAACCATAGACTTGACTACTTTAAAAAAAATTATTGCCTCATTTTTTGGTCTCAAGAAGGTAACCCTTGTCATTCTAGAATAACCACCAATAAGAAACATAAAATACAATTCACCAATCAATCATCTTGTCCTTGTAGGTTCGTATAGATTTGTATGAATCAACTCTAAAGGTTTTGAAGTTGAATACTCCATGTTCTTGAATCTCCTCTTTGTTTTCTTTCCCAAGTTTTGCTTCCTACACATAGTATCAGTTTGTTGGATAATCTTTGGAAAGTATCTCACAACATTAGTATAACTGATCTTCACCATATTGTCGAAATTGATTATTCCCATCCTTTTGTGTCATAACCAACATTCACAAATTTCCACCAACATACAACTGATTCCTATGTTATCCTTCACATTGTATATATTGCCATTTCTTCTTATACCTTCTGCAGCTAATCTCCCAAGACTTCCTTTTTTGATTTCACATACAGACCCATGAAATATGAGCTTATAACATTTACTATACATCTGATTCACACTCAACATATTATGTCTCAAACCCTTAACATAATAAACATCATCAATCTTATGCTTACCATCAATGGAAATAGTACCTTTATGATGCAGAGGAAGGACTGCAAACAAAATATGACCAAATGTTCTTCAAAGATCTTAACAACACACCAAAATAAACTTAGGCATTCATTCCTAGACCACTACCATTAGGTCCTTTGGGTGTTTTTTGGGCATACTTTCATAATACATCTCAATCAAGATTTCCATCCTATTACAAGGCTCTTGTACTTAGAGACAACTTCACTTCTTGTTCACAACAAGAAACAATGCACGGATACAACATTCTCACTCTTGACTAGTGTAAGGGACTTGCCCTTTTGTGGACTAAGGGGCATACCAACATAAATTTGATAAAAAATACATTGAAATAGGTTTACAAGATCACTCACAATACTTTTAGAGAATATTATTTTGAAATCCAACCCAAAACATTGACTTTGCATGCCAAACCCTCATGAAACTAGAGTATTTAGAGTTGTCTCACTGTGAAATATAGGGAACAATCATCAATAAATTTCACAAATCATAGCATTAGGAACTCCCCTTTGGAGGGATTGAAGATGATATGAAAACAAAACTTTCCACCATTTTTTATGGATTTCCAGTGGTGGAAAGTGAAGTGATGAATTATTTGCACTCTCTGGAAACCCTAGGTAGGGTTCATGACAGGTTTCACTAAAAACATCATAACTTGAACAAAACCAAACCAAATCACATGAAACCAATTGTATTAAAAAGGTAGAAGATAATTATAACTATTCCAATTAGTTTCAGATTTGTACAAGATCGTACAATATTGTACCAATGGAATTTTTAGACTGGTAACAACAAATTAACAAAAAAAAGTGCTGCAAACTCTGTCAATTATATTTCCTTCATTAAAAAACTCTTTTTTCATCCCACATGATTACATTCTATCCCATCTATTTCCCTTGACCTCTATCTGCCCAAACAAACTTTTGTTCAAAAAAACTCAAAAATTGTAAAAAGTTGCTTTTCACTTACAACATTTTATGACAACTTTTCAACTTTTCAACCTAGTAAACATGAAAATTCTCCCATGGTTCAAAATGGCCTCAAATGATCTTATTTTACCCAGATTAACTAAATCAAAGGTTGGAGAAAAAAACCCAAACCTTTACAAGCCAAAATTTCATTAGCAAATTCAAATTAAGTTTTGGCGAAAAAACTACAAATTTTAATCTCTAGACTCAACCACCTATCCTAACTTAAATAAATTGATCTCCTTGACTCACAAATGAATTCAAAAACCTAAATCAAAACTGAGAACATCAAAGTGAACAAAATTTGCATCAACAAGGATGCTTGTACATCACTTTACCAAAAATAAGTGCAACTTCCTCACCTATAAACTTTACAGATCAACCATCATGCTTTTCAAAATCAATGAACTTTCCTTTATCCCTTGTTAGACGATTAGAACATCTAGAATCAATTATCCACACTTTAGGGCATGCGACACAATATTCACACTCATTGATTTTTTACTATTCTCCACACCTTCCAGATGTCAAACCTTTCATTATTCTTCTCCTCTATAGCTAAAAATAATGATTATTCATTTGAGTCATAACCATCTTCATCTTCAAATGAATTTAAGTCTTCATTGAATAGAAATTCATCTTAGGCCTATCATTGTCATATATTCTCTTATTTCAATTATTCCATCTGTAAATATCATTTCTTTTATTATCATCATCAGGTCTTTTACCATAAACTTCATTATATGTACATCTAGAAGCATAATTACGAATTCTTCCACAATTGAAACATTTGAAGGGTAAGTTACCTTTGTATTTTATTGTATCACATCCATGTCATTGATCGCTTCAGGTTCATCTTCAATCTTCTTAGTAGCTTTGAATGTTTCTTCCTTCTTTTTTCACAAATAATCTAGCTCAACAACCTCAAAGGCATAGAGTGAGCCATAGAGCTAATCCAAGGTATATTTGTCCATATCATGATTTTATTCAATGGCATACTTATTAGATTTATAGCATTTCAATCACATTTTAGTAGTGTTAACATCACTTTTCTCACCACTTCACTTTCTTCTAATGTTCCACCAATGACCCTAATTGCACTTACTATCTCATTTACTCAGTGTAGATAACTTTTAATATTTTCATCATCAGACATCCTTAGGTTCTCAACTTTGTGCTTTAGATTTGTTAACTTGGATTTCTTTGTCTTCAAATCACCTTTATACACAATACTCATCTTCTCCCAGATTTGTTTAGCAAACTTCAATCTCAAAAAATTAGCAAATATTGAATCACTAAAGTAAATAATAATTGGAACTCTAGACTTTGCATTATTCTCATGTGCCTTGATCTCATCCAGAGTCTGGCGATCATTTGTCAAGGCAATATACCCAATCTTGATAATATCCCATATTCCAATTGGAAAAAGTTTCCAAATGATATTCAATCCTTTCCTTCCAATAGAAGTATGTTGTGCCATCAAACTCTAGTGCTTTGTAATTAGCTTCCCCCATCATTCTAGATCTTCCTCAAGTGGTTAAGCTTCTCTAAGAGAAATTTTTCTCTAATACCAATTGTCAAGCACACCACAAGACTGGAAGGGGAAGTGAATCAATCTAGACCTCAAAATAATTTTTTATTATCTTTTAAACTTGAAACCATAATTATGAAACATGAAATCACAAAGCACAATAAACACATGAACACTAGATTTACATGGAAAACCTTAAATAGGGAAAAACCATGATAAAAAGATCACACTCACAATATGAATAACTAGTTACATTTCTTTAGAATCAAGGCCAAGGATCTCACTTCACTTTATTGGACTTGCAAGACTAAGGTGCATGTAACCTTAGGGAAAGATACAAGGACTTGCATTATTGAGACTCATTATCTCAGGGCAAGATACAAATAATTACACAAATTGTCAAAGGAACACACCATCTTTTAAAAGGTACAAGGAATAGATGAACTGAAATGAACAAGATCTCTTGATCATGAAATTATACTTGAACAATTGTGTCAAGAGACCAATATCATGGCAAACACATTTGACATCATCCACAATCTTAAAACACTGTCAAACTAAAGATATCACCATTTAATCTCTAAACTGTCTTTCACACCAAATATGCTTGCATATCATTCACATCCACTTCATATCAGTTCACACACATTCCATACCTCAACTCATACATACATACATACATACATACATACATACACACACACACACACATATATATATATACACACACACACAAGATCATTCATAAAAACCTCCAGCTAGTTCAGCCACACACAAAATATACACATGCCATGGTGAGACCCATATCAATATCAAAACTTAACCTCAATGCATATCAGACCAAAAAGAACATGATATAGATAAGATACACCACTTCAATCAACCGAAAACCAAACCAACTGACAACACTAAACACATATTAACATAACTTCACTTGCAAATCAAACTCGCACTAGAAAAATGAACTGGAACTCTACAAAAATGAAATGAACATGTCCTCCAAGACACAAAACTTGAATACTCATATCAAAGAATCATCAAGAATTCTCCATACCAATTCTATCCAAACAAATCACTATCAAAAAAAGCAACAACGAACTCTATCATTAGAGCAATAGAGGTCCTGAAAACTTGAAAGTGCAATATACATAAATTATAATCATTATATCCAGAATTGCAATCCATAACCTTCACAAACTAGAGGAATGCAAATCATTCTTCCACTCAGACTTTAAATACTCTTTTCTGCACATAAATATTGTTTGATGCATATTTAAACTTCCACTATACCAACCTTTTGAAAATACGTCAACATCACCACTAGACCACATAACAAGATCAAAACACTCACTTTCAAACCATCTACAACACATAGAGATATCAATGACAATACCAGATAGGTTGACATCAATGACAACACAACTCAAGTTTCCAATCATCTGCATTGGAAATTAGGTAGTAGCACTCATGAATGTGTTCATATAAAGTCCTATGCAAATGTATGAAAATGCAACCAACCATCTAGATTCAAAGAGTGTTATGATCATTAATATAAATGGATTATAATAGAAGTAAAATAGCAATATAGGTCATATAAAAACTTGAATTAACCATACAATGGTTAAATATTCCTCTATAACCATTTGTATTGTTGGCAAAATGGTGTCTCAACCTTGCATTTACATGAGGTTACTATTTATAGTAAGTTTTTTTTACCACGAAATGGTACAAAATTTTCCCCAAAGCTTTGGATTGAATAGATAAACATGTCGGTAAATTTTCGTCACATTTTCACAGCTAGTTTTGAAGATATTAAAGTTTTCATTTTTGAAGAGTGTGATGAAAGGTTTAAATTTAATTTTTGAGGACTTTAGACCTTCCAAAATACCTTGAAAAGTGAGTATAACTAGCGTAGTGGGTTACGAGATGATAGCGCACTTCGCCAACTTTTCAGTGCATCAAACAGTTCGTCAATCGGACACCTAATTCACAAGTTATGGCCTTTGGAAGTTTGGACTCCCATAATAGAAAATATAAAATTGCATCAGACACACAAATGAGTTGTAAAATGAACATGTGGTAATGTGTGTTTTGACACGTCATAGGGAATCTAGAATGGAGATAAGGTTGACTCTGCCTTATTGGGTAGTTTTAGTCCATGGTTTTGTAATATTGTTTGATGGTTTCTTCTATTGTATCTCCTATATATGAGGTGTGTGAGATAGAGGTTGTGTGTAAGTCTTATGGCTATTGAGTTACCTCCAAGTCTCTAATTAGTGGTACTCATGTGAAGAGTTTTCTTTGCAAGTATATTGTAATCTGTTATTGATTGTTGAATAATATATTGAGCTGCTTTTGGAGTGTGGGTTTTTTCTCCCAAAAGGGTTTTCCCCATATAAATTATTGTGTTGTTGTGTTGTGGTATGCATCATATTATGTTTATTTTTGTTAAGTTTTTGTAATTGTTGTAACAATTTGTAAAATTTTTGCATTACCTTCTTGTAAAGGTTAGTGTAGGAATTTGTTCTATTACTTAACTTCCTTACAAGTGGTATCAGAACCTGATCAGCTTTGGTTTCAATTGTGGGTTGTTGGGTTTTTTGAGCTAATCTAGATTTGAGTGGGAGCTTGTGCTGAAGACACTTTTTGATCTTTTTGCAGGAATTTTCAGATAACAAGTTTGTTAGGGATAATAGAGGTGGATAAATTTAATGGAAGTAATTTTGAGATGTGGAAGCTAAAGATGGAAGATCTCCAAATAGATCGAGATCTGTGGGATGTTGTTGATGTGAATGTCTCAAGACCTACAGATCCTACTGCGACTGCTCAGTATGAATTTATGGACCGAAAAGCTAAGGGTCTAATCAAATTGTTCTTGGAAGGCTTTGTTCTAATCAATGTCCATGAAGAGAACTCTCACAAAAGCTATGGACTAAGCTTGGTGAAATTTTATCAAGCAAAATCCTTATTGAATCAGATTTTCTTGAGGAAGAAATTGTATTCCTTGAGAATGGAAGAGGGTGGATGAGTTACAGACCACCTGGAAACATTTAATATGTTTGTGGCTCAATTGGCATTTATTGGTGTTAAAATGGATGAGGAGGAGAAATCCCAGATCTTACTTAGTTCTTTGCCTGATTCATGGGATTTTCCTATTATGGCTATAGGTAGTACTTATGTTGTTTTGAAGTATGAAGATGTGGTGGGTGCCCTACTTGGTGAAGAGATGCGGAGGAAGGTATCCACCAGTTTGAAGGAAGCCCTAATTGTTCATGGAATACCTAAGAAAAAATGCAAGAAGAATGAGAAGCATAATAAATCCAAGTCCAGAGGGAGATCAAAATCTTTTGGAAAGTCCATAGTCATCTACTAGAATTGCGGTAAACAAGGACACATCCATAAGGATTGCAAAGAAGAAAAGAAGAAGAAAAAGAAGAAGTCTGATTCTGGTTCTGAGTCTGAGAAGGAAGATGATGATGCATTCATTGCAGCTTTGGCTACTCATGCAGGTAATGATGCATGATTAATTAACTTAGATGCATATTTTCATATGACTTCCAATAAAGATTAGTTTTCTGAATATGAGGAATTTAATGGAGGTAAGGCGTACTTGGGTGATGATTCACATTTAAATATTATTGGTCATGGTAAAGTTAGGATTAGGTTTCCTAATGGTAGAATAAAAAGGATTAGCGGTGTTGCTGCATATCCTTGGATTAAAACAAAATTTATTATTTGTGAGCAGACTGATAGATGCAGGTGTACATAAAGTCTTTTCTGATGCAGGATGTAATATGACTAAGGGTGTTAAGGTGATTGCTAGAGGTGTCAAGTTTGACACTTTGTATAAGCTAAAGGCATACACTGTTGAGTGTAATAGCACTTCTGTAAAAAGTAAATATGTGGATACTTCATCGAAAGATTTGAGGATTTCACCTTCAACAGATGGAAATAGATTTTGGGTACCTAAGGGTGCTCTTTCTTCTGAATCAAATTTATCTACAGAGAAGACTATGTTATGGCACCAAAGACTTGGTCACATTGGAGAAAAGGGTCTAAAGACCTTGAAAAATAAAAACCTTGTTGAAGGTTTGAATGATTGTAATCTTGAACTTGATTTATGTGAGCATTGTATTTATGGAAAACAAAATCGCGTTCAGTTTTACTCGAGTTCTCATAAATCTTGTGGTATTTTGAATCTTATTCATTCTAATGTGTTTGGTCTTGTAGATGTTCCTTCCATTGAAAAATCCACATATTATGTTTCATTTATTGATGACTTTAATAGAAGGACATTGGTATACTTTCTAAAGAGTAAATTTGAAGTTTTTAGTCATTTTAAGAATTTAAGGCAATGGTTGATTTGTAGACTGGAAATAAAATTAAATGTTTGAGGATTGATAATGGCGGTGAATTTTGCTCTAATGATTTTGATAGATTTTGTAAAGACTGTGGCATTAATAAACAAAAGACAACTTTGTCTTCTCCACAACAAAATGGAGTTGCAGAAAGAATGAAAAGAACATTGATGGAGAAGGCTAGGAGTATGTTGAGTGGTGTTGGTCTAGAACAAAAGTTTTGGGTTGAACTTGTTGCTAATTTATTAATAGGTCTCCTACATTAGCTTGTTGATAAAATGCCTATGGAAGCATGGCTAGGTCACAAGTCTTCATTGAGACATCTTAGAGTTTTTGGTTGTAAGGCATATGCACATGTGCCAAAGGAGAAGTGAACAAAGTTGGAGAACAAGGCTATGAAATGTACCTTCATCGGTTACAGTTATGGTGTGAAAGGATACAATATTCGTGACCCTATTTCAAAAAAGGTAATTCATAGTAGAAGTGTTATTTTTAGGGAAATTAAGTCTTGTTTTGTTACATTCCAGCCAAAATAGACTAA
Organism: Cryptomeria japonica; assembly: GCF_030272615.1. NCBI lineage: Eukaryota > Viridiplantae > Streptophyta > Pinopsida > Cupressales > Cupressaceae > Cryptomeria > Cryptomeria japonica. The sequence goes on from NC_081410.1 coordinate 18,379,969, forward strand.
GTAGGAAGATGTGATTCAATTCCCTTCTACGCCTGAAAGAGTTGAATCGAGATCACTTGATAGGAAAGAAGTTGAGGAGAGGTCATCTAGCTCTGAATCTTTAGAAGAGGGAGAAGAACCTTCAACTCAACTTGTTTGAAGGTCTACAAGACATAGAAAGCCATCTGAAAGGTATTCACCTGATGATTGGAGATATATTTTTCCTTTGAATACTAATGTGGATGAGCCTGGATCCGTAGAAGAGGCAATTGGTATGAATGGTACAGAACCCTGGAAGATTGTTATGGAAGAAGAAATGACATCTTTGAAAAAGAATGATACATGGGTCTTGTACAATTGCTTGAAGGACGAAAGAATGTTGGCTCTAAATGGGCATTCAAGAAAAAAGATTAGTTTGGATGGAAGCATTGAGAAGTAGAAAGCAATATTGGTTGCAAAAGGCTTCTCTCAGGTTGAGGGTGTTGATTATGGTGAGATATTTTCTCCTGTTGCAAAAATGACATCCATTAGATTTTTGCTTTCTATTTTTGTTGCTTATGATTTATAGGTTGAGCAAATGGATGTGAAAACTACTTTCTTTCATGGTGGTTTGGAGCAGGTTATTTATATGACACATCTAGAGCACTATGTGGTGAAAGGTAAAAGTAATTTGATCTGTAAATTGAAGAAATATTTGTATGGCTTGAAACATAGTCCTAGGATGTGGTACCAGAAATTTGATACATATGTGTTGAGTTTGAGAATTGAGTGTTTTGAATCAGATCACTTTGTTTATTATAAATCAGATGGTGATCATTTCCTGTACATTGCATTATATATGTTGATGATATGTTATTCATTGGTAAAGGGAAATGTATGATTTTAGAGCTAAAGTCTCAACTTGCTGCTAATTTTGAAATGAAAGATCTTGGTGTAGTGAAACACATTATTGGGATGGAAATTAGAAGAGATAGAGTAAACATAAATCTATGGCTAGGCCAGAGTAAGTATGTGAATTCAATTTTATGGAGGTTCAACATGCATGGTTGTAGACCATTGTGTGTTCCTTTTATAGTTGGATTGAAACTATCTATTTCAGATTGTCCTACATCTCCATCAGAGATGGAATACATGAGAAAAGTGAGTTACCATAATGTAGTTGGAAGTTTGATCTATGCTATGGTTTTTACTAGACTAGACATTGCCCAAGTAGTGGGAGTTCTTTCCAGATATATGTCTAATCCTGGTAGAGTTCATTGGGATGCAGTCAAAAGAGTCTTCAGATATTTGAAGGGTACCTTAGAGTATTCTTTGTGTTATCATGGTAATTTGGTTGGAGACGTGATTTCCCTTGATATTCATGGTTATGTGGATTCAGAATAGGCAGGTGATATTGATACAAAAAATCTACCAGTGCTTATGTTTTACATTATTTAGTGGTGAAATTAGTTGGATAAGTAAACAATAGATTGTGGTTGCTTTGTCCACTAGAAAAGCCGAGTATATGGAAACTACTCATGCTTGTAATAAAGTCATTTGGCTTAAGAGACTATGTTTAGATATTGGAATAAAACAATGTGCAATGACAATTAGAGTGTGATTTGCCTAGCTAAGAACCCAACATTTTATGCTTAGACCAAACACATTGATGTTCAATATCATTTTGTCAGGGATATGGTCGAAGATGGTAGAGTGAAGTTGGTTAAGGTGGAGACTTTGATGAATTTGTAGATTCTTTAACGAAGGCTGTGAGCACAAAGAAGTTCAAATGGTGTTCAAAGTCTATGGGCCTCATGGCCCCTAGCAATTAATTTATTATGTTGATACTCCCTTTGCTCTTGCAAGGTGTTCGATAAGTGGGAGAATGTTGGGAAAATGGTGTCTCAACCTTGCATTTAAATGAGGTTACTATTCATATTAATTTTTCATTTGTGTACAAAATGGTACAAAATTCTCCCTAAAGCTTTGGATTGGCTAGATAAACATGTTGATAATTTTTTGTCACAAGATCATAGCTAGTTTTGAAGATATTAAAGTTTTGTTTTTGAAGAGTGAAATGAAAGGTTTAAATTTAATTTTGAGGAATTTAGACCCTCTGAAATATATTTAAAAGTGAGTATAACCATTGTAGCAGGTTACGAGATGATAGAGCACTTCACGAGCTTTCCGATGCATCAAACGGTTCGTCAATCGAACACCCAGTTCACAAGTTATGGCCTCCAGAAGTTTGGAATCCTGTAATAGGAAATATAAAATTGCATCAGACACATAAATGAACTATAAAAGGGAGGAACACATGGTGATGTGTGTTTTGACATGTCATGGGAATCTAGAATGGAGATAAGGTCATCTCTACAATATTGGGTGGTTTTAGCCCATGGTTTTGTAATATCGTTTGATGGTTTCTTGTATTGTATCTCCTATATATGAGGTGCATAAGATAGAGGTTGTGTGTAAGATTCTTATGGCTATTGAGTTACCTCTAAATCTCTAATTAGTGGTAGTCCTGTGAAGAGATTTCTCTGCAAGTATATTGTAATCTATTATTGATTGTTGAATAATATATTGAGCTGCTTTTGCAATGTGGGGTTTTTCTCCCGAAAGGGTTTTCCCCATGTAAATCACTAGGTTTTTGTGTTGTGGTATGCATGATATTATTTTTATTTTTGTTAAGTTTTTGTAACTATTGTAACAATCTATAAAAGTTTTGCATTACCCTCCTCTCAAGGTTAGTGTAGGAAGTTGTTTTGCTACTTAACTTCCTTACATGTATACTATTGCAAGCCTTCAAAATCAACAACCTTTTGAAAATATTTTCACAAGGATTATGAAATATTGTTATGACATATTGGACATCTCCTTGGAATTACCACATGGTATGAATTACCTTCTTAGAAAGACGAGCATTCCCATTGATTATCTCTTTCTTGAAATAACATATTCTTGAGTTCCAATATTCAAACCCATGTGTATGTCATCAATCTCCCAAGAAAGTACCTTGCAAAATAAATATTGTTGTTTGAATACACTCATAGCTATTTCCAAATACTCCCAAGCATCTTTCCAAAAAAAAATTTAAGATTAAAATATCATTAACATGATTTACCATGAATTAGAAAGCCAATTTGTAAGGAAATAACTTGTACTCCACATGGTCCTTGTAAATAAATATTTGAGAGTGATATGATGCCAAATAATAATATGAAATAAGATTAGTGTGTTCACAACCAATTACATGCTGAAATATCCTCTTCAAAGATGGTCCTAGAAGAATATATGTGAGCACTCTCCTTTGCTAATTTGGAAGCATTGGAAAGGTAGAATGATATCTATGATGCTCAACAATGCATATCATAACCTACATATTATTAACCTCTAAAAAACTTGTTTCCCACTTAGCTTCTCCAAAAAAACCATAATATTCTACAAATGAATGTGAGAAATTAGAAATAAGACTTGCAAAATATGGGTTGATTACCTTCATAGAATTTTCAATTGTCCCAAGTGTTGTATTTTCTTGCATATCAACATTACTAAAATTATATGGCTCAAGTATGAAATATTCATCATTTTGATTTAAAATATATATTTATCCATAATTAGATTCCTCTCCTCTTCACTCTCCTCTTTTATATTTTTTTAATTTTCCTCTAACACTTTCACTTCCCTTACAAGCTCAACTTCCTTAGATTTATGCATCTATAACAACTCATCAAATAAATGAAACCAACCTAAAGCTTTAGAGTGTACAAAAGTGAAAGAATCAAAATTAACCATTTCCAAACGTCTTTCTATCTAAGATACATACTCCTAAGGGAATCCTATAACTTTATTTCCTTTTATCATTTCTTTATCTTGACTTGGTATTAAAGTACCTACATGCTCTATGCTATAAATTATATCCTTGTTTCTATCTTTTCTTTTAGAACATTTTCCAACATGATAGAAATATTGTAGAGATGTAAAAGGAAAAATTAAATCATACCTTGTGCTGTAATTAACATGTTCATCCACATTTTCCATAAGAGGTATTGTTGAGGTAACCTCAACACATTTATATTTGAAATCAATCCATACATTCTTCTTGACTTCATTTTTACAAGCAACAAATTCCTCTACTACAACTTTTGAGGTGATATTACCATAATCGTCTTGTACCATATTTTCTTGAAAATTCACCTATTTCTCTTTGACTTCATTAATCTCAATGGTTTGAAACATATCATCATTGTAAATCAATTTAAAAGATCTTCTAAAAAGGATTTTTACCTTCATATTTCAAGGTGTGATCTTTCTATTCTTCGTCATTGATCTTCTTGGTGGAGTCTTGTGAATCAACCTTCCTAGTTTTGAAGCCTTATTCAACTAATCTTCTTGAAGAACATAAATGGTCACTGAGAGGGGGGTGAATCAGTGTTTTTAAAACCTTTAACTATGTGTGTAAGGACTGAAACTGCAAATTAAGAACACACACACACACACACAAATCAAACCACAACACAAAATATACGAGGAAAACCCAATGTGCAAAAAACCTCAGTGAGAATAGTTGATGGAGTCTATTGCTCCAATTCAGCCTCACAACATATAATGTTTAGGGAACCAACCCAAGGAGTACCAAACCCTGAAACTTTAGGGCACCAACCCCTGATTTTATGAGCACCTACTTAAAGGAGCACCTACCCTTACTCTGAGCACCCACCCAAAGATTTATAGTGATTGATCAAGTTTACAAAGTGATTCACTGCGAAATGGACAAGGTTAGCAAATGACAAACAACACAAAACACAAGAAATCGTTAGTGTTAGTCAATCAAAAACTAATCTAAACAGGCATATCAAAAGAGATACTAAAATCATGCTAATATATCTAACAAATGAAACAAAGATAATAAGGCATCTCCAAATGCCTCTTAGCATGCTCTTAGCTCCTTCTCCCTTGTTCCTCTCCTCTCCAAGTTCCAAAATAGTGTAGCTCTTAGCAGCTTTTTGCACTATGGATGCTTATGGAGGATTGAGATTTGGGTATTTTTCTCCAAATGTAAAATGAAAAGCTAAAATACTAGATGCTATTAAAATGATTGATTTTAACCAAAATAACAAGATATTAGTTTGCTATGCTAAATGCTTTCTAAAATGCCTATAGGTTAAATGCATACAAGTTTTCAGGATTTGGATTATGAAGAAATGGGTTCTATTTATAGGAAAAATGGAGCAAATGGATGGTTGAGATTGAATAATCTCAACAAGGGTCAGGATTGAATGATTTCAAATCCATGTGAGGGATTTCAACCCAATCCCAGGATGACAAGTGTCAATGTGAGATAGGTTGAGAGGAGAGGGAATAAGCATTAAATGCTTGACATGACCTTGGGAGTTAAGGTCAAGGTTAGTTGAATGAATAAACTCTTTATTCAAAGAATAAAGCTTTTATCCAATGGATAAACTCTTGTGAAAAAGGCAAGAGGGATAAACATAGTCAAAACAATAAATGTTTGGGGAGACAAGTTTGAAATAACCATAAATGGCTATGTAAGAGCCATAAATGGTCATGTAAGAGCCATTAGTGGTTTTGGAAGAGTTTGGAGGTTAATTTGTTGAACACACAAAGAATTAAATGCTTTTCAAAGACTTTTGAAGTTTTTGAGAAGTGACTTCATTTTGCTTAGGAATGTGACAATAATTAGGAGATGGATTAGGTTAATTAGGAAAGGGTTTAGAAGAATCTAGAAGGGGATTTAGGAATGCAATTGGATTTGGTGGGTGAGGGAAAATAGGATTTTATTAAAATAAAAATTCATTTATTTCAATAAATGTGTGCAAGTTGCATTTCTAGGAAAATGCAAGTGGGGGGGAGGGGGCATAATGATTTAAATAAATGTTTAATTTAATTTATTTAAAAGAGGAAAAGGGGGATTTAATTAAATAAATAGATTTTATTTATTTAATTGATTGTGAATTTGGTTTAATGAATTAATTAAAATAAATTGAATAATTTATTTAATTAATAGGAGAATGTTTGGAGATGAATTAATTAAATATTAATTTAATTAACTGATGGCTAGTAGATTTTTAATCAAATAAATAGCGAATATTTATTTAATTAAGCTGGATAGATTTGTGTGACTGCATTTGCCCCTCTTTGAGACGGTGCGGTTTATCGCGTCATTTCAAAGAAAGAGAAATAGGTGTGAAGAAATGCCCCATAAAATATTTAATTTAATGGGTGGTATGCCCCCTCGAGAGATGGGCCGAAAAATTTCAAAAAATGGGGCGATCTCTCGAAAAAGAATGAAAATTGGCAGGGTGTTAGAAGAGAAGAAGTGAGCAATACGGGTGAAAAATAGAAGAAATCGAGGGAAAAATGGAGAAATGGGGGGCTCGGGAAGTTCACAGGAACCACGACGGTGAGCGGGGGGAAGTTATGGTGATGACGAATGGTTTAAATGGGGTGAAAGGGATGAAAACAAGATCATTTGTGACCGCGACCAGTGTGAAACCAGAGCTCTTGATAGTGACATTTTGGAGGAGCGAGCAACAATCAGGATGTCGATACCAATTACAGAGCACAAATTTGAGCGAGTACGTCGGTTCTAGCAGCCAGACAACTACGGACCAGCGGTACACAAATTTGAATTTTGAATTTTTATGCATTTTTGATAGGCTTTTTGCTGAGTCCAAGTTGAGTCGGAGCAATAGCACTGAAACTATGTTTTGGCGCTATTGCCCAATTAACTAGTGCTACTGTGCTGCAATGGCACTATTGGCCTATTGTTTGAGCGCTTTTAAAATGTTTTAGCGCTATTGTATGCATGTTTAGGTGCTATTGATTAATAAGCACTATTGAGTGCTTAATTGAGTGCTATTGTTCTGAATTAGCTCTACTGTGTGGTTGTTTTAGCGCGTTTGTAGTTTGAGCGCTATTGGATAGCTTATTGAGCGCTTTTGTTAGGGGTTTAACGCTTTTGTTGATAAACTAGCACCTTTATTTTAGGATAAATAGATGCCCTAGTTTGTTTGAATAAAAGCTCCCAATGCCAATGATGGATGGATGGCGATGTGAAGTGGGAGTTGTTTTGAACCATAGCACCCTGATGAGACTTAGGTCATTTTTAGGATAAATGTCTGTTGAAGTCTATGTTGCCATGATTGCTTACCTGTTGAGACCTGAAGATACTTGATCAAAGTATCTGTTGATAGTCTAGGTTTAAACTTAAGAAAGTTTGAAACAAAACAATTGATGATGATTGATGAATGCCCATGTGCAGGAGGATCTAGGCGTGTTGTAGTTACGCGAGAGACATCCGACGACACAGGGGTTGCAGGATCGATTGACAAAGGCGGAGATTGATTGTATTGCTGTGACTGGATTGTATGAGGTGATGCACATGCCCGTGATTCAGATGAATCAAGGATTGATTACAACGTTAGTAGAGCGGTAGCACAGCGAGACGTATACCTTCCATCTAGTATAGGGGGAGATGACAGTGACCCTGGAGGATGTGTGGTGCATCCTACGGATTCTGATTCGGGCGGAGCTGGTCATGTATGATAGATCCTGGGGGACCCTTGCAGTTCAGAGGTTCTTCGATGAGGATGTTTTTATTGATGATGGCTCTATTGCATGGGAGGAGATAGCTGTGTTATATGAGCCTCTACTAGCAGTTCTATCAGGTATCGTGGGAGGACTTCTGTGTCCTGACAGGTGATCACATGGTTTGGCCATGGGGTGGGGGCAAGTGATCGAGATGATGATTACCGAGGGGACCCGATTTGCGTGGGGGCCATGCGTGCTGGCGCACCTTTACCAGGAGCTTCATGAGGTAGTTTACCGGTGGAGGGGTTCCCTAGCAGTGGGAGTGACGCTGCTTCATATTTGGGCCTGGGAGCACCTACCAGTGACTCGACCAGTGAGTCTTAGGTTCCGTGCAGTAGATCAGTCGTATATGTTTATGTATAGCGACATGATGAGTCAGCCCCACCTGGGGAAGTTAGAGTGGTGGCGGCGGGCACTAGATGATCTAGATGCAGTCATATGGCGACCATACCTGGAGTGCGAGCCATGGGATGATGATGTAGAGGCACTGCCCTATGTATTTATGACCCGATTCCTCATTGGGAGGACCTTGTACCATGTAGAGAGACAGGTGCAGGGGAGAGTGATGAGGCAGTTTGGACGGTAGCAGGGACTGCCTAGTGGATCAGGGGAGTATGCGTGGGTGATTCGGGAGAGGTACGCATTGGGGCCAGTGCTGCCATATGATCAGGTACTGGTAGAGTTTCGGACACTACATGCAAGACCATGGGACATACGACCGAGGGTCATGGATGCAGAGTATCAGATGAGTATATGCAGTACCGGGCGGTGCACCCGATCCTACGGATATCCAATCCAACAGAGCCGATTCTGGATTTTGAGGATGAGAGGGGACATAGACGGAGGAGGGAACGAGGTCGAGGACCGAGGGCAGGTGGAGGAGGTGGAGGAGAGGGTGGAGATGGAGGAGGAGGTGGAAGAGGAGGAGGAGGAGGAGGTGGTGGGTTGGGGATGCGGATTTAGCGGAGAGGGAGAGGTGGACTGCCACTACGGATAGCATAGGGACCGCTGATATAGGGAGGAGTTTGACTGGGTGGTAGGGGTATGGAGAGGGAGATCCTGATGGACAGAGGGTGGTACAGGTGAGGCTACTATGGATACCGGGGAGGGAGCTACTGGAGATCTTCGAGATTATATGATAGCACATTTGTAGACCCGAGTAGAGGATTTGGAGGTGAAGGTGGTGGTTAGGGATGTGCAGTTTATTGCATGGGAGTTAGAGCTGGCTGTAGTGCTGCAGGAGAGGGATAGTGCAGTGGAGAGATTAGTAGAGCTGCAGGAGAGAGTACGGGTTGGAGTAGGAGCACAGGGGCCTACAAGGGAGGTGATGAGGGAGATGCGGCGAGCACAGGCAGAGATAGACTACTAGCGAGGTTTATATGAGAAGGTGGTGCCAACTAGTCAGCGAGCTCTTAGCTATTCTTAGATGTGGCAGGCTAGATCAGAGTGATCACAGAGAGTGCAGAGCAGTGGGGGTGTGATGGGTCCTCTACGGAGGGAGAGATCACGGGATGCAGGAGTGAGTGGGGGTTTGATGAGGCCTCCATGGAGAGATGGATCAGGTTGTGCGGGTACTAGTGGGGGAGCAGGTGGCGATGGTGGTACAACATCTAGCCAGAGCAACATCTAGCTAGAGTGGCATCTGAGAGAGCATTTTTGCATATATGTATTGTATCATTGTTTATTTTTTGGACTGTATCTTGGATGGCTCTTGGTAGCCGATTTTGTAGACTTCATTGTACTCTGATAGATGAGATGATATATATGAGGAGATCCCATATTTTGATGATATGCAGTTGATATGTATGGATGTTTATGCAGGATGATGAGTTATTGCTTAGATGGATATGTGTACATGTATGCATTTGATGAGATGTTTCTTATATGCATGTTTTTATGATGATTTATGATGTTGGATACTGATATATGAATGCAAGTTTATATATGTATGATTTGTTTGATTTTGATGTAATGCTTTATGTATGTAATGCTATGATGATGATGTATGTTTATGATGATTTCGGAACAGGATTTTGATGTTTCCTATTTGTGATATAATGATGAGATAATTTATGCGATGATGTTAATGCAATGGTTGAATGAATGATGTTATGTATGGATATGTATCTAGATGTTTTTAAATGAATATAATATGGATAAACAAAATGTAAAGTACAAATGTTTATATGATAATGTCTAAATGGATGCATATGTATAATGGATATATAAAATGATATGAGCCAATGTTTGGAAACAAATGGATTTATGATTCTAAATGCTTAAATATGATTAAGTAAAAATGATAATGTGATGATAATGCAACTCCTGGTTTTAATAACTGCACCTTAATGCAATTAAAAAGAGGATAATGAATGCAATGTGAATGAATCCTAAAAATGAGCATAATAAGATACTTAATAATGGATGAATGAATGCACCTTTTAACTATAGATAAATGAATGTATGCAATGATAAATGATAAAGGATAATGAAATGATGATGGATAATGGACACTAAATGAATGCATAGTAAATGGCTTAATATAATCAAGGACAATTTGATCCCACGAATGAATCTATTTATTTATGATTTATGCAATGATGCAAATGATTAATGAAAACTAATGTAAAAAATGAACTATATGCAATGTTAAGTTTAAAAATGACATGAATGTACTTAATGCAAGATGCAACTAAATGCGACGATGATATGATCATGAGGAATGCAAGGTTTTTGAGACTTTGCATGATGCATTGATGATGTATCAGAGTACTCGGTCGTGATTGTATCCAAGACCAGCTCAATTCTTACATAACTGTTCATATGAACCTTGTTCACTTTTGGCATATAAATCATACATATGAATGAGTGAATGGATGGGTGATATGCAACAAAATGCAAGATATAAATATATGAGATGAAATGATGATCCATAGTGCTCTATTTTCATCATTGAGCTTTAAAATGTTGGAAGAGAATACAAGCATCTTGACATAATGATTCAAGATGACCTGAGTATTCTTTACATGGATTTTATATAGCAAGTTAATACCAATGACTTGATATAAGGGTCAAGTCGACCAGAGTATTGCTTGTGGAACAGACAAGGATTATCTTCATTCATGCATGACTTGGATCATCCTCCTTGATCTTAGACTGATCATATCCTAAGACAAGTGCATACCATAATAAGAGATAAAACCTTTATCCAAATTGGATGAGGGGGAAGGAACCAAAGGAAGAGCAATGTTCCTGCAAACAAACAGTATATACATAAAGAATAAAGAATAAAGATCCTTGGTAATGGTTCATGCTCATATGGTCAAGGTATACGTTCTAGTCAGCAAGCTGTAATGATCTATGACTGCATTTTGCATAAGATCACGTAGCTGGGTGAACTTCCCACGTAGACATCATTAGTACATGCCCCAGTACTTCATCAGAAATAATGCGCAAACGATACAAAATAATGCTGAAAGATCCTGATACAGATAAATGAATGATTTTACTTCACAAATCAACCAAGTATTTGATAGCTTAACATAATTTTCTTGTCAAAGAAAACGTCATTTTTTGTCTTTGTTTTGGTAAGGAAGGATGCATCCTTGTTAAAGACAGTTTGATTTTTGATGTCGATTGTGTTGGTCAATTTTTTGATAAGTGATCATGGTGTGAGTATTTCGTCAATGTTTGTTTTGTATCTGCCCGGATGAGTATGTACGAGGTGTTGCCATGTTTTTGTGTGATTTTCGATGTTTTCCATTGTTTTAGGATTTTGTGAGACATTTTTGAATGTTTTTTTGGATTTTATGAGACATTTTTGAATGTTTTTTGGATTTTGTGAGACATTTTTGAATGTTTTTGGTATTTTGTGAGATAGTTTTGAATGAAGAACCCAACGAATCATAAGATAATGCCAAATCCACTTCTATCAATAGGTTAAGGGCATTGCCCCCAGTTTAGACATGACTATGAAAAAGCGGGATGCAAGATGCATGAAGTACTATCTCTTTATTGCAGATCAAATAATAAGACATGGTTTAGATGGATGGATGTGTGTATGCACTGAATGTGATTCCAACGAGCCTGAAAGATACTGGAGCCATTGTCTTTACGAGTGGCGCCTGTTTGCCAGGTTTTCACCATCACACTTACCCAAGGTGCCACCGGAGTGTTTGTTCACCATTTGGATGCATGATTTTTCCTTACTATTTTGATGTTTTTTGTATTTCTTCAAGACATTTTTCTGAATGTTTTTTGGTATTTTTTGGTATGCAGGGGAGCCTGATGCTCTGTACAACTTAGGTATAAAACCGTTTGAGGTACATACTGTTGATTGGATCTGCGAGTGGTTCTCCTTCTGAAGTAGACAACTGATATGCCCCAGACCCAAATACAACAGTGACAACATATGAGCCCAGCTAGTTTGATTCAAACTTGCCCTGATGTTCTCTGTTTGGTTGGTTACGAGGATTGTCTCGAAGAACAAGATCACCTACCTCAAATGTACGAGGTCTAACTCGGTGATTGTAGCTTCTGCTCATGCGCTGCTGATAGGCTTTGAGATGGTTGTATGCAGCTTGTCGCTTCTCATCAAGTAACTCTAAGTCCTAAAGACGGGATATTCTATAGGCTTCGTCATCAATGAGATTATGCAAGGAAACCCGTAGTGATGGTATCTCGACCTCAATAGGCAAGATAGCTTCTGCACCATAGACCAATGAATAAGGAGTTGCACCTGTAGGGGTTTGAATGCTAGTTCGATATGCCCATAGCGCTGGATTTAGTTGAACATGCCAATCACGACCGGCATCATTGACTGTCTTCTTTAGGATCCTCAATATGTTTTTATTGGATGCTTCGGCCTGACCATTGCCTTGTGGGTAATAGGGAGTGGAAAAGCGGTGTTGGATGTGAAATTTCTCACAAAGTTCACGGACATCCTGATTTTTGAAAGGAAGGCCATTATCTGTGATGATGGACATGGGTACACCATACCGATAGATGATGTAGTTGAGGATGAATGAGGCAATCTGCTTGCCGGTGACTTGGGTAAGTGGAACAGCTTCGATCCACTTTATGAAATATTCGGTGGCGGTAATAATGAATTTATGGCCATTGGATGAAGATGGATGAATCTTACCCACAAGGTCAAGGCCCCATTGACAAAAAGGCCATGGTGTTGTGATTGGTTGCAGTTCCTGGGCTGGTGCATGTATTAGGTCGCCATGAACTTGACATTTCTTGCATTTTCTAACAAAGTAGTAGGAATCTTTTTCCATAGATGGCCAATAGCATCCATTGCACAGGAGTTTCTTGGCTAGTGACGGACCACTTGAGTGAGTCCCACAAATTCCTTCATGGACTTCTTCCAAAGCCTTTGTTATCTCACCTTGTTCTAGACATCGAAGGAGAGTACCATCAAGACCGCGTCGGTATAGGGTTTCAGCAATAATGGTATATCGAGTAGTTTGGCGAATGAAGGTTTTACGTTGGTTATTCGATTGGTTGGGAGGAAGGGTGTGATCACGAAGATAGGTGTAGAACTCATTGTACCATGGGGATTTAGAACTGACAAGGTGACATATCATTTCGGATTCGGGGATATCATAAGCGAGAATCCAAAGCTGTTCTACCAAGAACTCGTAGCGTGTTGAATTCTGTGGAAGATCTAGGAGAGATGCAATGGTAGCCATAGCGTCAACGGATCGATTCTGATCTCTTGGTATCTACTCAAAGGTAATTGTAGTAAATGATGTCTTTAGATTGTCCACCATTTGCTTATATGGCATGAGTTTATCATCCTTGGTCTGATATTCATTTGTTGCTTGTCGAATGACTAGTTGGGAGTCACCATATACTTGCAGTTCTTGTAATTTCCATTGGACGGCTAGCCTGAGTCCTGTGATCAAGGCCTCATACTCCGCTATGTTATTAGTGCATGGAAATGTGAGCCTGTAAGGCTTCGGGATGCTGTCACCTTGAGGTGTGATAAACAGAATGCCTACCCTCAAGCCATGCCTAGTGTATGAACCATCAAAGTATAGTTTCCATGGTTGTGTTGTTGTGATCATGAATATCTCTTCATCTGGAAAATTGGAAATGAGAGGATGATCACCTATGAGAGGTGCATCGGCCAACTGATCCGCAATAACTTGACCTTTGATAGCTTTACGATCCACGTACTCGATGTCAAATTCACTCAGAATCATCACCCATTTGGCCAAGTGACCTATCAATGCTGCTTTGTTGAGTAAATACTTGAGTGGATCGATCTTTGCGATGAATTGTACCTTGTGTGTTAATAGATAGTGCCTCAGTTTAGTGGCTGCCAGGTTTACTGCTAGGCAAGCTCGCTCAATAGGTGTGTAATTGAGTTCATAGCCCACCAGTGTGCGAGAGATGTAGTAGACAACACACTCTTTTTCTTCGGCATTATGTTGTGCCAGTAGTACACCCAATGCTGTACTTGTTGCTGAGATATAGAGTAATAGAGGTCTGCTTGGATCTGGTGGGATCAACAATGGTGTATTCATGAGATAGTCTTTGAGCATCTGGAATGCTCGCTGGCATCTGGCATCCCATTGAAAGCGGATATTTTTGTGTAGCAGGTGTGTGAATGGGTGACACTTATCAGCCAATTGTGCAATGAATCTTCGGATGGATTGAAGCCGCCCTTGTAATGTCCTTAGCTGACTGATATTCTTTGGTGGTGGCATGTCCATGATTACTTTTACCTTTGTTGGGTCGACCTCATACCTTTGCTTGAGACAATGTATTCTAGAAGCTTCCCGGAGGTTACTCCAAAGACACATTTCTTGGGGTTGAGTCGAACATGATATTGTTCCAATCTATCAAAGATTTTATCTAATATGTTGAGATGCCCTTCTCTGGTGAGTGATTTTTCTATTAAGTCATCAACATAATCTTCCATCATAGTATGCATCATGTCATGAAAGATGGTGGTCATTGCTCGTTGATAGGTCGCTCCTGCATTCTTGAGACCAAAAGGCATTACATTCTAGCAATATGTGCCCCATGGACATGTGAAGGCTGTCTTATGTTGATCTGCTGGTGGATCTTTATCTGATTGTATCCTGAAAAGCCATCCATGAGTGAAAGCATGGCATGTCCTGCTGTCAAATCCACTATGATGTCGATATTTGGTAGGGGGAAGTCATCCTTAGGACAGGCCTTATTCAGATCTCTGAAGTCAGTACAAATGCGGATTCCCCCTTTTGGTTTGCCGACAGGCACAATGTTAGAGATCCATTTTGCATAATCAGTTGGTCTAATGAAACCAACATCTAGGAGTTTCTTGAGTTCTGTTTTGACTAGCACTGCAATCTGAGGATGCATCTTGCGAAGCTTCTGCTTGATAGGTTTGGCTCCTTCTGCGACGGTGAGGTGATGCATGACTAAATCGGGATCAAGCCCAGGCATGTCTGCATATGACCATGCAAAGTTGATTTGATGCTGTTGAAAGAACTCTAGAAATTTAGGTTGTTCTTCTGGAGTGAAAAGAGATGCCAGATGTATGAGATGAGGATTTTCATGAGTCCCCACATTGTATTCTTTGGTTTCCTCGATGAGAATCATTGATCATTCCTGTTGTGCACTAGCAGGGAGAATGTGAAACCCTTCATCCTCAGGTGCCTCAGAGAGGTTTTCATCATTGGATACGCTCTTTCTTTTTACTTTTGTTGGATCAAACAGTGCCACAGTGTGGTTTTCACTGGAAGATCCATGTTTTATCGTTATATTTTTGCAGCTGAAGGGTTTGGCATCCACC
This sequence comes from Cryptomeria japonica, assembly GCF_030272615.1. Classification (NCBI taxonomy): domain Eukaryota; kingdom Viridiplantae; phylum Streptophyta; class Pinopsida; order Cupressales; family Cupressaceae; genus Cryptomeria; species Cryptomeria japonica. Next base: position 18,395,336 of record NC_081410.1, read on the forward strand.
CCAAAGAATGCTGCGCTATTAAGTTCAATGGCGAATCCAGCTTTGTGATCCCCACTTGGTAGGTTATCCCTTAATTCCAAAAAGTCAATGATGGCCTTGTAAGGAAGTTAAGTAGTGGAAACAACTTCCTACACTAACCTTGAGAGGAGGGTAATGCAAAACTTTTTTAGATCATTACAACAGTTATAGAAAATAGAAATAGATATAATAACATTCATACCACAACACAATGATTTACGTGGGGAAAACCCTTTCGGGAGAAAAACCCCACCCTCAAAAAGCAGCTCAATATTTTATTCAGCAATCAAAAATAGATTACAACATACTTGCAGAGCAAGCTCTTCGCAGGAGTACCACTAATCAGAGATTCAGAGGCAACTCAATAGCCATAGGACTCTTACACTCAACCTCTATCTCACACACCTCATAAATAGGAGATACAATACAAGAAGCCGTCAAACGGTATTACAAAACCATGGGCTAAAACCACCCAATAAGGTGTAGCCGACCTTATCTCCCTTCTAGACGCCCTATGACATGTTAAAGCACACATCAACATGTGTCACTCCCCTTTACAGCTCATTTATATATCCGATACAAATTATTTTTCCTATTTCAGGAGTACAAACTTCCGGAGGCCATAACTTGAGAACCGACTGTCCGATTGAGGAACTGTTTGAAGCGTCGGAAAGCTCGCGAAGTGCTCTATCACCTCGTAACCGCTTCGCCGATTACGACCACTTTTCAGGGCGTTTCAGAGCCTCTAAAGTCCCCAAAATTAAGTTTAAATATTTTATTGCACCCCTCCAAGACGAAAACATTAATATCTTCAAAACTAGTTGTGACCTTGTGACGCAACTTTACCGGAATGCTTATCTAACCAACCAGAAGCTTTAGGGAGAGTTTCGCACCATTTCATGCTCAAATGAAAACTTACTATAAATAGTAACCTCGCATAAATGCAAGGTTGAGACACCATTTTTCCCAACAAATCTCCCACTTGTCGAACACCTTGCATGAGCGGAAGGGAATGTCAACACAATGAATCAATTGCTAGGGGCCATAAGGCCCATAGACTCTGAACACCATCTGAACTTCTCTGTGCTCACAGCCTTAGTTAAAGCATCTGCAACATTCATCAAAGTTTCCACCTTAACCAGATTCACCCTACCATCTTCGACCATATCTCTAACAAAATGATACTGAACATCAATATGTTTGGTCCGGGCATGAAATGTCGGGTTCTTAGCTAGGCTAATTGCACTTTGACTGTCACAGTAAATTGTCACTATACTTTGTTTTATTCCAATATCCGAACATAGTCTCTTAAGCCAAATGGCCTCTTTACAAGCATGAGTAGCTACCATATACTCTGCTTCAGTAGTGGATAAAGCAACCACAGCCTGTCGCTTACTCATCCAACTAATTGCACCACCAAACAAAGTAAACACATAAGCACTGGTGGATCTTCTGCTATCAATATCACCTGCCCAATTTGAATCCACATAACCATGGATATCAAGGGAAGTCATGTCTCCAGCTGAATTACCATAATAACACAAAGAATACTCTGAAGTACCCTTCAAATATCTGAAAACTCTTTTGACTGCATCCCAATGAACTCTACCAGGATTAGACATATATCTAGAAAGTACTCCCACTGCTTGGGAAATGTCTGGTCTAGTACAGACCATAGCATACATCAAGCTTCCAACCGCACTCTGGTAAGGCACTCTGCTCATGTCTTCCATCTCCAATGGGGATGTAGGACAATCTGAAATAGATAGTTTCATTCCAACTGTAAAAGGAACACTCAATGGTCTATAATTCTGCATGTTGAACCTCTGTAACACTGAATTCACATACTTACTCTGGCCTAGCCATAGCTTTCTGTTCACCCTATCTCTTCTAATTTCCATCCCAAGAATGTGCTTTGCTGCACCAAGATCTTTCATTTCAAATTTAGCAGCGAGCTGAGACTTCAGTTCTGAAATCATACCTTTCCCTTTACCAATGAATAACATATCATCAACATATAATGCAATGAATAAGAAATGATCACCATAAGATTTATAATAAACACAGTGATCTGATTTAGAACGTTCAAATCCCAAACTCAACACATATGTATCAAATTTCTGGTACCACATCCTAGGACTTTGTTTGAGGCCATACAAAGATTTCTTCAATTTACAGACCAAATTACTTTTGCCTTTCACCACATAGTGCTCCGGCTGTGTCATATAAATATCTTCCTCCAAATCACCATGAAGGAAAGCAGTTTTCACATCCATTTGCTCAACCTCTAAATCATAAGCAGTAGCAATAGAAAGCAAAAATCTAATGGACGTCATTTTTGCAACAGGAGAAAATATCTCACCGTAATCAACACCCTCAACCTGAGAGTAGCCTTTTGCAACTAACCTTGCTTTATACTTCTCAATGCTTCCATCTGAACCAATCTTTTTCTTGAACACCCATTTACAACCAACAGGTTTTCGTCCTTCAGGCAATGGTACAAGATCCCATGTATCATTCTTTTTCAAAGCTGCCATTTCTTCCTCCATAGCAATCTTCCAGGATTCTGCATCATTCATACCTAATGCCTCTTCTACAGATTTCGGTTCATCCACACTAGTATTCAGAGCAAAAATACATCTCCAATCATCAGGTGAATACCTTTCAGGTGGTTGTCTATGTCTTGTAGACCTTCGAACAAGCTAAGTTGGAGGTTCTTCCTCCTCTTCTTAAGATTCAGAGCTAGACGAGCTCTCCTCAAATTCTTGCCTATCTAGGGGTCTCGATTCAACTCTTTCAGGTGTAGAAGGAAGTTGAATCACATCTTCCTTTTTAGTCTGTTCTAGCTGCAATGTAACAGAAGGAGACTTAATTTCTCTAAAAATAACACTTCTACTATGAATTACCTTTTGTGCAACAGGGTCCCAAAGCTTGTATCCTTTCACACCATAACTATACCCGATGAAGATACATTTCACAGCCTTGTTCTCCAACTTTGTTCGCTTCTCCTTTGGCACATGTGCATATGCCTCGCAACCAAAAACTCTAAGATGTCTCAATGAAGGCTTGTGACCTGACCATGCTTCCATAGGCGTTTTATCAACAAGAGCTGATGTAGGAGACCTGTTAATCAGGTAGCAAGCAGTGGCAACAGCTTCAGCCCAAAACTTTTGTTCGAGACCAGCACCACTCAACATACTCCTAGCCTTCTCCATCAGTGTCCTATTCATTCTTTCTGCAACTCCATTCTGCTGTGGAGAATACAGAGTTGTCTTCTGCCTGTTAATTCCACAGTCTTTACAGAATCTATCAAAATCATTAGAGCAAAACTCACCGTCATTATCAGTTCTCAAACATTTTATTTTCTTTCCAGTCTGCAGCTCAACCATTGCTTTAAATTCTTTAAAACGACTAAAAACTTCAGATTTACTCTTTAGAAAATATACCCATGTCCTTCTACTAAAATCATCAATAAATGAAACATAATATGTGGATTTTCCAATCGAAGAGACATCTACTGGACCAAACACATCAGAATGGATAAGATCCAAAACACCACAAGTTTTATGAGAACTCGAGTAAAACTGAATGCGGTTTTGTTTTCCATAAATGCAATGCTCACAGAAATCAAAGTCAAGATTACAATCATTCAAACCTTCAACAAGATTTTTATTTTTCAAGGTCCTTAGACCCTTTTCTCCAATGTGACCATGTCTCTGGTGCCATAACATAGTCTTCTCTGCAGGTAACTTTGCTTCAGATGAAAGAGCACCCTTAGGTACCCAAAAACCATTTCCATCTGTTGAAGGTGAAACCTTCAAATCTTCCAGTGAAGTATCCGCAAATTTACTTTTTACAGAAGTGCTATTACACTCAACAGTGTATGCTTCAAGCTTATACAAAGTGCCAAACCTGACACCTCTAGCAACTACCATAGCACCCTTAATCATCTTACATCCTGCTTCAGAAAAGACTACCTGCACACCTGCATCTATCAGTTTGCTCACAGCTAACAGGTTTCATTTTAATCCAGGGATATGCAGCACACCATTAATCCTTTTTATTCTACCATCAGAAAACCTGATTCTAACTTTACCTCGACCAACAATGTCTAGAGGTGAATCATCACCCAAGTACACCTTACCTCCATTAAATCCTTCATATTCAGAAAACCAATCTCTATTGGAAGTCATATGAAAAGATGCACCTGAGTCAATTAGCCAGGCATCATTACCTGCATGAGTCACTAAAGCCGCATTAAATGCATCGCCATCTTCCTTGTCGGACTCAGAATCAGAATCGAACTTTTTCTTTTTCTTCTTCTTCTTTTCTTCTTTGCAGTCCTTACAGATGTGACCCAGTTTACCGCAATTCCAGCAAATGACTTTGGACTTTCCAGGAGATTTCGATCTCCCTTTGGATTTGGACTTGCCGCGCTTCTCATTCTTCTTGCCTTTCTCTTTAGGTCTTCCACGAACGGTTAGGGCTTCCTTTGAACTGATGGATACCTTCCTTCGCATCTCTTCACCGAGTAGGGCACCCACCACGTCTTCAGATTTCAAAACAACAGAAGTACTACCGATAGCCATAACAAGAGAATCCCACGAATCAGGCAAAGAACAAAGCAAGATCTGACATTTCTCCTCCTCGTCCATCTTAACACCGACGGATACTAATTGAGCCACCAACATATTGAATGCTTCCAGGTGGTCTGCAATTCGTCCACCCTCTTCCATCTTCAAGGAATACAATTTCTTTCTTAAGAAAATTTGATTTAATAAAGATTTCACTTGATACATCTCACCAAGCTTAGTCCATAGCTTCTTTGCAGAGTTTTCTTCATGGACATTGATTAGAACAGAGTCTGCCAGGCACAGTTTGATTAGACCCTTGGCTTTTCGGTCCATAACATCATACTGAGCTACCGCAGTAGGATCTGAGGGCCTTTGGACATTCGCATCAACAGCATCCCAAAGATCTCGATCTATTAGCAGATCTTCCATCTTCAGCTTCCACATCTCAAAATTACTTCCGTTAAATTTCTCCACCTCTATTCTCCCTGACGAACTCGCCATTTGAATATTCCTGCAACAAGATCAAAAAGTGTCTTCTGCACAAGCTCCCACTCAAATCTGGATTAGTTCAAAAAACCCAACTGCCCACAATTGAAACCAAAGGTGATCAGGCTCTGATACCACTTGTAAGGAAGTTAAGTAGCGGAAACAACTTCCTACACTAACCTTGAGAGGAGGGTAATGCAAAACTTTTTCAGATCATTACAACAGTTATAGAAAATAGAAATAGATATAATAACATTCATACCACAACACAATGATTTACGTGGGGAAATCCCTTTCGGGAGAAAAACCCCACCCTCCAAAAGCAGCTCAATATTTTATTCAGCAATCAAAAACAGATTACAACATACTTGCAAAGAAAGCTCTTCGCAGGAGTACCACTAATCAGAGATTCAGAGGCAACTCAATAGCCATAGGACTCTTACACTCAACCTCTATCTCACACACCTCATAAATAGGAGATACAATACAAGAAGCCGTCAAACGGTATTGCAAAACCATGGGCTAAAACCACCCAATAAGGTGTAGCCGACCTTATCTCCCTTCTAGACGCCCTATGACATGTTAAAGCACACATCAACATGTGTCACTCCCCTTTACAACTCATTTATATATCCGATACAAATTATTTTTCCTATTTCAGGAGTACAAACTTCCAGAGGCCATAACTTGAGAATCGGGTGTCCGATTGACGAACTGTTTGAAGCGTCGGAAAGCTCGCGAAGTGCTCTATCACCTCGTAACCCGCTTCGCCAGTTACGGCCACTTTTTAGGGCGTTTCGGAGCCTCTAAAGTCCCCAAAATTAAGTTTAAATATTTTATTGCACCCCTCCAAGACGAAAACATTAATATCTTCAAAACTAGCTGTGACCTTGCGACGCAACTTTACCGGAATGCTTATCTAACCAACCAGAAGCTTTAGGGAGAGTTTCACACCATTTCATGCTCAAATGAAAACTTACTATAAATAGTAACCTCGCATAAATGCAAGGTTGAGACACCATTTTTCCCAATAGGCCTCATCGTTTTGGAAGAAGTCAAGACATGGGGGATTTGGTTGGTTCCATTCGATGAGTTCAGGGTGAATAATGGGCATTACTTTATCGATTAGGTTAAGTGTGTTAGATGTATCAGAGAGGGTTAAGACGTTATGGTGAAGGTCATTAATGGTACTCTCCCTATCAGAATTAGGCGTAGGATGAGACGTAGGGTCTGTGGAAGATGTTTCCAGCTCAGGAACCCAAGAAGTCTTTATCTGTGCTTCTCCATAAAAAGGGATGTCTTTGCGGGGTGGAGGTATTGATGTGTCTTCCTCATCCTAAGTGTCAAGCTGAATGGAATCAAATTCCCATTCATGTGAGTCGGTCTCTGAATCACTTTCCAGCATCCGATTACTATACCATACTAGGATGTCCTTTGAGTTAAATACTGCAGGTGTGATTGGTTGATGTACCTTTGTAGATGAAATGATCGGTGCTGCAGGAAGGTCGCTGGGGATTAAAGAATTTGGTACGGGGAGTATTGATAGTGTTGACTCAGTTGCTTCTGCTGGTACTGCTGGTGCCATAGATGCTACTGCGGGTTCTGACACAGTTGCTGCTGCTAATGGTACTATTGATGTGATGGCTACTGCGGATGGGATTACTGGTTTGATTGGTGGGATGATTGGCATTGGTGATGGTTGTGTTGGGATTCTGAGCCTCGGTGGGGCAGTTGTGATGGTGTTTGATGCTACTTTGATAATGAAAGGTGTTTTGTTTGCCGTAGGCTGACATAATGGTTTGTTGGGCTTTCCTTTGAATTTGAGTTTAGGAAAGATCTCTTTTTCAAAGCCTAGGCCTGTATTACCTTTGGGTTTTAATTCTGGCAGTAGAGGTTCATGTCATCCTTGTTTGCAATATCCCAAAGCACTCTGACCATCATACCCCATTCTTTGCATAATGAGGAGACCTTTGCCATACTGATCTGTAGGCAGCTTAACTTGTGGTATATCAGTGGTGATGGGATCTTTATAGATCCATTCCGCTAAGTCCTCATCTTGGGTTTCTTCTTCTTGACTCTTTCCAAGGATGAAAGGCGTCAAAGCACATGCAGGCATGATTAGTGGTTGTTGTAGTAACTACTGTGGTTTACCATGTGTTCTAGGAGAAGTGGGCATTTGTCCCACACAAAAGAGTTGACTCAAGTTGTATTCCCCAGGACCTTCCTTTGCTATTTTCATTTTAAGCTTTTCTTGCTTTGGTATACTGGTGTTTGAACTGGCAAGAGAGGCGAGACTTATATATGATGTGGAGGAAATGGCTTCTCTATTGTTAGGAACGGTAATCTCTGGTTGATGGCTGATATTATGGTATACGCAAAGGGATTTGCATTGCCCAGGATTGTGATCTCTACACCGTTATGTGGGAACTTGATACATTGATGGTAGGTAGATGGAACGACTTGCATGGCATGTATCCAAGGTCTTCCTAACAATAGATTGTATGGCAGAGGAAGGTCCAGAACTTGATAGATGATGTGTTTTACCATAGGGCCCACTCGAATTGGTAGTACCACAGCTCCTTTGGATGAATGCTCTACATCGTCATAGACTTTGATTGTGATCTTCTTGCAAGGATCCACTGATTCTATTGCATATCCCAATGATGTGATCAACTATAGTGTACAAATATTTAGGCCTGCTCCATTATCGATCAAGACTCGCTTGATCCTATGCTGGTTGATAAAGCCTTCAATATGTAGCAAAGCATTATGAGGTTGCTGGAAGGAAGAGTTGTCACTTTCGGAAAAAGTAAGACAAGGTGATGACTTTAGACTTCCAACCATGGCTTGAAATTGGTCTGTATTCAGGTTTGCAGGGACTGACGCCTCTTGGAGTGCTTGATCCAAGATAGTTTTATGAGATGGCGATAGGCACAATAGCTCTAAAATGGATATAAGCGCAGACATTTTTATCTAATTGTTCCACAAGATTGTACTTCTTTGGGATGGAGGTGGTGCCTTGTGGAGCTGCCTTTATGGTAACCTTGCCATGACGTGTAACAACATTGTAATTTGAGTTGGTATTTTTGAAGGTTATAGTTGCAACTTGTTCACTAGCATCATACCGATGATTTATAGTGTAATTATATGCAGCCTGCGTATAATCTATGGTATCAGTGCCTCACCTAGAAGTGGAAGGACCCCTTTGATCTTGTGATGGAAATGGATTTTTGAACATCAGATGATCATTATTTGTTGTTTTTGGGTCATGTCCTTCAATTTCAATTTCTCCTCGGTCAATAAGATCTTGAATAAGATCTTTCAATCGGTGACAATTACTTGTCTTGTGTCCTCTCCCTTGGTGGAAATCGTAGTGTTTAGTATCTCGCCACCATGCGGGTTTGACCTGAGGCTCATAGTTTTATGTTTTAGGTAAAGTGACCAAATTTTGAGAAATGAGCTGTCGCAATACTGTTTCAATGGGTTCCCCTAAGGGAGTGTATGTTCGTTTTTGTTTTTGCTAACGAGGTCTTGGTTCATCATGAGATGTGATGCGACCTTGATTGGAAGGAACATTTGTGTTATTTTGAGGTGGAGGATTCTATCCTGCAAACCAAACCATAGGTTGTGCACTTTTTATAGTCCTGGCATCCAGAACCCCATCGTTGACGATATTCTTGTTTTTGTTCCAGAAGCTTGGTTTATCACTATTGAAGCATGGGCAAGGACTATCCTTTGGTTCATTATAGATTTTGATCAGTCCTTTCTTGATGAGTGCCCATTCACATTTCAAACCCTTGGTGATCATATCATTAAAAGAGTCTGTGTCTTTGACATCCAGGTGAAATTCCATTTCCTCATTTAAGTTGGAAATGAATATTTCCACTAGTTCTCATTCAGGTAACTGAAGAGAACGTCTGCTAGACATTTGACACCATCGTTGCAGGAATACTGAGAATAGTTCACCTGGTTTTTGTTTAGTGTTGCACAGATTAGCCATGGTGATGTTGCGTTCAATGTTATGAGAGTAATGAGCGAGGAATTTCTGGATGAGTTCCTCAAATGTTCTAATGCCACCTGATAGTCAGGAAAACCATGATGTGGTTGTTCCTCCCAAGCTTTGGGGAAAAAGGTGCATTAGGTATGTGTCTTCATATGCCACTTCGAGACAAGTGGAATGAAATTCTCTGACATGATCGCGGGGATCTCCCTTTTCCTCTATTTTTTTTGAATTTGGGTGTTTTGAATCCTCGTGGAAAGGGTGGCATATAAAGATTCCTATCAAAAGGATAGGGACAGATGTCATTGAGTGAGAATTGGTTAGTTTTGACACCACTATGAAGTTGTTGGGCGAGATTCTTGACTTGTTGCCGCAACATCTCCATTTCATTTGGAGGAGGAGGTGGTGGGTTACCTCGAGGAATGCTATATCTGATGGGATCTCTACCTCTTTCCTCTTCATGGTGACTTTGTCATTTTGATGCTTGTCTTAATTGGGCAAGATCAAAGTCAGAGGGAAGTTTTGCTCCTTCTTGAGCGAGCTTTAAAAAGTGAGCATCCGCATTGCTCCTGAGTATTTCGTCAAAAATTCTGTTAAAGAGAGGGTTATGCTGGGCCCTTTCTATTGTTGTAGGAGTGGGAGTACTTGGGTTTTCGTCATTTTCATTTCCTCCAAGTGCTTCTTGAAATTCATTGAGATTTTCCTCTTCTTCTTCTCCCATTTCTATTTCTCGTTGCCTTGACTGTGATCGGGTTTGGGCCATTTTGTTTACAAGTTTTTGTTGAAGTTGAGTGAAAATGATGATGAGTTTTTTTGATGAAATGAGAGATTGATGGTTGGTGAATTGTGTTGCATGTAGATCTCTAGCACTTTTAAGGTAGATGTAACCGAAATTCCTTCTTTGAATTGCTTGTTTGTTTTTGATAAAGTTGGATGTGATAAGGTGTAGAGAAATCTGAGATGTGTTACAGATTTAACTACCTAGTAATGAGAGGATTCACTCATGAACTAGTTTTAACCTGCGTAGATGTGTCTCTTAAGATGAGCTTATCCTAGATGTAGAAACAATCTAAAAAGTGATGTGATGCGTTTGATTCAAGCAATATCTAAAAAAGAGAACTTGGGACAAGAACCTCTTAATGTTTTGAGAGTTGGAACAGATTGACGATGAAGTGATGATGTATGAGTAAGATGATGGATGAAAATGTTTTTAACTTCAATAAAAAATTTGTGTCACAAATGGGACAAACTCTACCTCTTCCCTTTCAGGTGTTGGTGGTATTTCTCGAGCTACGTTGTATGTGATACAGATGTTTGGGAAAAAGTTGGGATTAATCTTACCTCCTTGGTTTTTGTGATAACTCAGAGCTCTATATTGCATAAAAGCTCTGCGGTTCAATGATTCTAAATCAAATTCGTTTGTTTTGCCTTGAAGGTAGAGACGCATGTGACGCAGAAAAACTCTATGGGAGACAAAGATTTTCTATTTAGATAGAAGAATTTCCTCCTTTTGATCAAAGCCTTTGAGCTCAATGGTCTTCTTTTCAAGTTGATTTTTTGATGACGCTTCTTCTTTCGCAAGATGTGAAGAATGGTCATAAAGTTTGATTCTTTGTTGTTTGCACTTTGTTTTTGATATTTTTGGTTGTTTCAAAAGGTGTTTGGTTGGATGAATACTTTGTTTTTGGAAGTGATTTTCTTTTGATGTTTCTTTGACAAGAAAACAAAGTAAGCACACAAACACAAGAATGTAGCCTCAAAGGCACAAATGAGTATGGGTCTAGATCAACCCAATCCTTGGACTTTTTATATGACCCTTCCTTTAGATGTATTTTAAGGTGTATTTCTAAAGCCTGAAGTCGGCTCAATTTGCAATTGGTTTTGACTAAAACGAACACACTTCAAACACTTTTTATCCCTAAGGTCAAATGGCCAGTTGTGATAAATTTAGCCCACATCTTGATATTTCTTCGACTTTGGCACTACATACCTTATGAATCCTGTCTTGGCAGGTAAGGATGTGATATACTAAGTCTTGCACGGGCATAACAAATAGATGATCCCTATGATGGGGGAGTCACCACTTTTATCAAGCCACAAGTGACTTTTCAAAAAACTATGTTTCTACTCAAGGAAATATGTATGGTGAGTATCTTGGGAGCAAAACCATCTATGCTCTTGCACTAAATTATATCGAAAATATCCTCAATCAATAGAACGGGTGGGCTACTATTTAAAGGTGTTTAGTCATGTTCGATGTTTTTGGACATAAGTTCATTCTGTAGTGACTCACTTAAGAGCCTTGTAACTAGTGGTGGGGCCCATATGTCCTTTCGGCTAGTTACACTATAGGAACAGCTATACCCAAGGCTACAACTTTTGCTCTCACCTGATTTCTATAGTGGCTTGAAGGATTTACCGCGTGAGGTCGTTCCCAAGAGTGATGTGTCTCTTGGCAGGCCTCTCTTAAAAAGATAATTTTTTTGAGTGTTACTAACACTTTTCTCTTGCATAATTTTTTTGAGTGTTACTAACACTTTTCTCTTGCACCTAGGACCACGAAAGCCAAGGGAGAGGATAGTGTGTGTTAGAAGTGGGACCACTCGACCAACTTTTTGCACAAGTGTGCCAAGCACGAAAAACACTTGTTCTTTTTAATCTACCATTGCAATGTGATCTAACTATTTGGAGATGTTGCTCCAACATTCATGGTGTTCTTTTTATCCTTCAATGGCAAAATGTGTTTGTAATCTAGAAATTGGAAATCCTGGTCAACTGAACTTGAAGCACGTATGCATGAAGAAAAATCGCATTGCAAAAAAGGTTCAAACAAGTTGATTGTGTATTTTATGTGCACCAAAAATAGAAGTGTGGATTGTAAATTCTTTTGATGCATGAAAAATGGAAGTGTTGATTTTAAGCACCAAATGAAGTGTGTTTCCTAACTTGCAAGAAAACAAATGTTTGTTTTGTTTAGTTTTAATGCACCAAAGAAACAAGTGACCCTAACTAGAAAGCAAGGAAAGTTTGTTTGTTCAAGTTTTAAAACACCAAAATAAAGTGTTTGATTTTAAAGGGTGAGTTTTTAAACCTGCACAAACAACAACCGGTTAGTAAAATCCATGTCTAAGGGGGGCTTCCACAAGCCTAAAAACTTTCACTTTTTCGGTCACAAGGTCCTTTTTACAACGTTCTGTTACAATAGCACTAGTTTGTGCTTGAACAGAAGCGCTATTTAACACAAATGCACTAAAAGAAAAATAAAGACAGAGAAGGCAAAAGCGCTCAAACAGGGTCAAGGGCGCCAAAACAGTGTCAAAAGCGCTAATCTTGATACAATAGCGCTATTCTAAGAACAATAGCGCTAGAACAACAAGTATCAATAGCGCTAAAATGCGATCAATAGCGCTAAAGCGCAACCTGTGTGACAATTTCAACATTCAAACATGTTATTGGTTAAAAAAATGATCTCTTGGGTGTTTGGATTCACGTCGGGTTCACCAAATGATGCATTGCGAAATGGAAAAGGTTAGCAAATGACAAACAACACAAAACACAAGAAATCGTTAGTGTTAGTCAATCAAAAACTAATCTAAACAGGCATATCAAAAGAGATACTAAAATCATGCTAATATATCTAACAAATGAAACAAAGATAATAAGGCATCTCCAAATGCCTCTTAGCATGCTCTTAGCTCCTTCTCCCTTGTTCCTCTCCTCTCCAAGTTCCAAAATAGTGTAGCTCTCAGCAGCTTTTTGCACTATGGATGCTTATGGAGGATTGAGATTTGGGTATTTTGCTCCAAATGTAAAATGAAAAGCTAAAATACTAGATGCTATTAAAATGATTGATTTTAACCAAAATAACAAGATATTAGTTTGCTATGTTAAATGCTCTCTAAAATGCCTATAGGTTAAATGCATACAAGTTTTCAGGATCTGGATTATGAAGAAATGGGCTCTATTTATAGGAAAAATGGAGCAAATGGATGGTTGAGATTGAGCAATCTCAACAAAGGTCAGGATTGAATGATTTCAAATCCATGTGAGGGCTTTCAACCCAATCCCAAGATGACAAGTGTCAATGTGAGATAGGTTGAGAGGAGAGGGAATAAGCATTAAATGCTTGACATGACCTTGGGAGTTAAGGTCAAGGTTAGTTGAATGAATAAACTCTTTATTCAAAGAATAAAGCTTTTATCCAATGGATAAACTCTTGTGCAAAAGGCAAGAGGGATAAACATAGTCAAAGCAATAAATGTTTGGGGAGACAAGTTTGAAATAACCATAAATGGCTATGTAAGAGCCATAAATGGTCATGTAAGAGCCATTAGTGGTTTTGGAAGACTTTGGAGGTTAATTTGTTGAACACACAAAGCATTAAATGCTTTTCAAAGACTTTTGAAGTCTTTGAGAAGTGACTTCATTTTGCTTAGGAATGTGACAATAATTAGGGGATGGATTAGGTTAATTAGGAAGGGGTTTAGAAGAATCTAGAAGGGGATTTAGGAATGCAATTGGATTTGGTGGGTGAGGGAAAATAGGATTTTATTAAAATAAAAATTCATTTATTTCAATAAATGTGTGCAAGTTGCATTTGTAGGAAAATGCAAGTTGGGGGGGGGGGATAATGATTTAAATAAATGTTTAATTTAATTTATTTAAAAGAGGAAAAGGAGGATTTAATTAAATAAATAGATTTTATTCATTTAATTGATTGTGAATTTGGTTTAATGAATTAATTAAAATAAATTGAATAATTTATTTAATTAATAGGAGAATATTTGGAGATGAATTAATTAAATATTAATTTAATTAACTGATGGCTAGTGGATTTTTAATCAAATAAATAGCGAATATTTATTTAATTAAGCTGGACAGATTTGTGTGACTACACAAAGCAATGTCAAAGCCTTGTTACAAATGATTTTTGTAACACTTACAAATCTCTCATCTCTTGAGAATGACTTTCTCTACCTGCTAAAGTTTTTCTTTTGTTTATCCTCCTTCCTCTATCTGATTATCTTCTTCTCTGCTACAACATTACTCTCCTTAATGCTCTATTCTTGCTCTGTGTTGATACTTTCTACTTCTGTAAATTTTCTCTATTTTCTCTTGGCAACAACTCTCTCTCTCTCTCTCTCTCTCTCTCTCTCTCTCTCTCTCTCTCTCTCTCTCTCTCTACACTCACTCTCCTCTCGGTAGCAACACACTTTTTCAACACTTATCTTATTTTCCATCAACTAGTGGGGATATCATTGTTTCTACCTCTGTCATTCGCTCAGCATCCACACCTACTAATGTCAAATCTTATTTACAACTACTATTGGATTAGATCGACTCTGTATACATCATATTTTTCTGCTACTGCAAACTTGAATATTTTATTCAATTTAGTTGTCTTGGAGGTCTGTGACTCAAGAGATTTTATTCTTTGTCCTGAATAAGATCTCAGATTAGCTACTTGAATTAAATGCATCATGTTTGTCTTCAAATCATTCTCTATACTTGGATTACTAAGTTTAGTGATATTCCTCTGCCGAAAACCATCTACAATATTTCCTCAAGCCACACAACCTACCTACAACTCGGTTGCCATTAATGTGTTTTCCATCCTCTACCAAATTACTCTGAAAAAATCGACAACTACTTCTATTATCATCGACTTCTACATATCAGATTCATTCTTTTTCCACCAAGGAGCCTCATGTCTTCATATTCTTTGTCCAGATCAGATGGTCAAGTTCAGTTGGCTTCCACGTAAAACCCTTGTACCAATCGACATGCACAGGTGTCGTCAAAAGTCTTCAAAAATGACATCCAGGTCACCTAGTCAACCATAGTCATCCGCCACGTGGAATATCGTCCTTATTGTGCTACCAATGTGTCAACTAAAACACCTCAAATATACATGATGACCTTAACCTCTGTCATTGCGGGATGCATCATCTTCCTATTTTAACTTACCCCGCGAGATCCTTTTTCCATCCTTTTGCAGGTTGCGGGATAGCGGTATTCTTCACTCGCTTCATTGTCTTATCTCACGCGATCATTGCCCATCCATCTTGAATGGTGCAGGATAGCAGGGGCCACCCCTTACATCATCTTTTGTTTCCCTGCAAGCTCATTTTACTTCAGCTTCTCTTCATGCGGGATAGCGGGAGACATCTCTCCCTTTACCTTTTTATTCCGTATGACCAACGTCTTGTCCTACTTAGCGCTGCAAGATAGTGGGATACATATCTTGTTCCACCTTGCTTTGCCCCACATGACCATTTCTCCTCGCTTTGGATGATGTAGGATAGAGGGAAGGCCAATTCCTTCCTTTGTCCTTTTAACCCTGCATTGTCACCTTTCACACATCCATCATGTTGCAGGATGGTGGGAAGCATATCTTGCTTCATCTTGTGTTACCCTGCAAAACCTTCAATCTCAACTCAAACAAGTCACGAGATAGCGGGAGCCACTATGCCCAACTTGGAGTTATCCCACACGGATACCATGTACATACTTTGCATGGTGTGGGATAGCGGGGGAACACATTTCCCTTTGACTTTTCTTGTATCGCATTGCCAACTAAGGCTCAACAAACATGTCACGGGATATCAGGGGGTCTTCAACCTTTATGACATTTTAATCCCGCATGACCTTTTTCCTTCATTCAAACACACCATGGGACCCAACGACACACGTGAACCAAACAATTCTTGCCATGTGGGAATTACAACTCTCAACCCCAACTCAAAACTCGATTACTATTGCTGACATGGCCGACATGTGGAGATGATGAATCTGGTCAAAACCCATGCAATATAACATGATGTGTTATGCATGACTGTTGCATGCATCACTGCAACCTCCCTTGACATCATTATGCATGATTGTTGCCTGCATCACTGCAACCTCCCTTGACATCCTTTTGACATCTATGACAATAATGCCAACAATCTCCCCCTTTGGCATTGATGTCAAAACACTTGCATAATCATTCACATACCATTTCTCCCCCTTTGACAACAATGGCAAAGGGTGTTTCAACTAACTGTCAATTTTGCATGAACTTCCTCTTTGATTTTCTATAGAACCGATGCAATACATTAGAAATTTCCTTTACAAATTCTTGGCGTATGTCCATTCATAGGAAGATGATTTAGAAGGAAAGTGGATACAAGGTGAAATGTCTGAGATCAGACTACAGAGGTGAGTTCACATCAAATGAGTTTGAAGATTACTATGAGAGACATGGAATCAAAAGACATTATTCAGCACCTAAGACACCACAACAAAATGGTCTTGTGGAAAGGAAGAACAAGACAGTCAAAGAAATGACAAGAACAATGTTAAATGAAGTAAATATGCCTGGTGTTTATTGGAAAGAGGCAGTCCACACTATTGTATTCACCTTAAACAGAGTACAACTAAGGGTGAACAACAATATGACACCTTATGAACTATGGTATGATAGGAGACCTTCAATCAAGTATTTCAAAGTGTTTGAAAGCAAATGCTTCATCAAAAGAGATGAAGATGGACTAGGTAGTTTTGAATCTAGAAGTGATGAAGGTATCTTTTTAGGCTACTCTACTCATAGAAAAGCATACAAGTGTTTTAACAAAAGGTTGAAGAAAGTGGTTGAAATTGTACATGTGAGAATTGATGAGGATTTACATAAAGGAAAAAAGACTGCAATAAATCAGATTGAAGAATCACACAGTGAAGATGAAAATCAATCTAAGAGTGAACATGAAGAATCACCTAGTAAAGCCCCAAACAAATATGTGCAAAAGAATCACCTTGAGGATCAAATTATCAGAAACAAAAAAGATGGTGTGAAAACTAGAATGAGAGCAATGAACACTGAGCAAGTAAACTTTTGCCTTATGACAAAAATGGAACCCAGGACATATGATTAGGCCAGCAAGAGTGAAAAATGGATAAAGGCAATGGAAGAGGAGTTGCAATAGATTGAAAAGAACAAAACATGGGAATTGGTTCCTAGACTAGCTAATAAAAATGTCATTGGGACAAAATGGGTCTATAGGAACAAGATGAATGAAGAAGGCAAGGTAATAAGGAACAAGGCAAGGTTAGTATGTAATGGATATGCTCAGGTAGAAGGCTTAGATTTTGAAGAAACCTTTGCACCAGTTGCAAGACTTGAAGCAATCAGAATGTTCTTGGCATTCTTAGCCTATAAAGGATATAAAATATATCAAATGGATGTCAAGTTTGGATTCTTGAATGACAATATTGAAGAAGAGGTCTACATAGAGAAACCTAAAGGTTTTCAGCTACATGAAGATGAGAACTTTGTTTTCAAATTGAAGAAAGCACTATATGGTCTAAAGCAGGCACCTAGAGCATGGTATTCTAGGTTGGATAAGTACCTCCATCAGCAAGGTTTCAAAAAAGGAAACATTGACAACAATTTATATATAAAGGAAGATGGAGACCACATGATCATACTAGTGGTATATGTAGTTGACATCATCTTTAAAGGTAACAAAGATGTTCTATGCAAAGAATTTTCTGATCAAATGCAGCCAGAGTTTGAAATGTCCATGCTTGGAGAGTTAATATATTTTCTTGGTTTTCAAATATCACAACAGAATAAGGGCATATTCATTTCTCAAACCAAGTATGCTAAAGACATGTTGAAAAAATTTCAGATGGAAGACAACAAACCAGTTAGTACCCCCATGGTGACAGGATGCAAGTTGAGCAAAGATGATGAGTCACCTAGTGTTGATCGGACCTTGTATAGATCCATGATTGGAAGCTTGTTGTATCTTACAACATCAAGGCCTGATATAGTTCAAGCTATGTGTATGGTTGTAAGATTTTAATTAGCTCCTAAGCAATCACATGTCAATGTTGTAAGGAGGATATTCAAGTATCTGCATGGAACACTTACTTATGGCTTATGGTATGCAAAGAAAGGAGATTTCACTTTGCAATCCTATACTGATGCTAAGTGGGCATGATGTGTAGATGATAGGAAGAGCACCAATGGTAGACATTTCTTCCTTGGAGATAGATTGGTGTCATGGCATAATAAGAAGCAAGAGTCCATTTCACTATCAACTATTGAAGCTGAGTATAGTGCAGCTACCACATGTTGTTCTCAAATTTTGTGGATGAAGCAAACTCTCAAAGACAATCAGGTCAAAGTTTCAGATGTTATTCCCATCATGTGTGACAACTCAAGTGTAATCAATATATCAAAGAACCTTTCCATGCACTCTAGGACAAAACACATTGCAATCAAATAGCATTTTCTTAGGGAAAAGGTTGCAGAGAAAGAAGTGAAAGTTGAATATGTTTGTACTGGTGAGAAAATAGTTGATATCTTTACTAAGCCACTACCCAAGGATAGCTTTGAGTACTTGAGACAAAAATTGGGTGTTGTCTCACCCTCCTTTTGTTTTTAGAATGTTGATTTGAGGTCTATGGTTCAGGGGGAACATATTGTTTCTACACTTACCACCTTGAACCTCATGCATAGTCTTAGGGAGAGATCTAAATTTTTGTAAGCAGTATTGGCACTAATTTTTATATTGTAATAATGGTTCATCTAGCTTACAGACAACAAAGGAAGTTAAACATTTGAATCTTCCATAGGCTTGAGACTTGTCTTGCAAAAAGGTGACCCATGTCATCCTAGAGAAATCATCTATAAGTAGCATAAAGTATCTTTCTCCATTTAGGGCTCTTGTTCTTGTAGGCCCACACAAATCAATATGCACGAGCTCAAGAGGTCTTATAGTTGAGTATTCTTTATTTTTGAAGCTTACCTTAGTTTGCTTCCCTCTTTGACACTCATCAGAGAAGGTGCTAGCAGGTTTGATAATTTGTGGTATGTGCCTTACATAACCTTTCTTGCTTACCTTAACAAGATTATCAAAATTGATGTGACCTAGTCTTCTATGCCATAGCCAACTCTCATCAACTTGTCCCATCATACATTGAGACTCAAAGCATTCCTTAAGATTATCTACATTTCCATCTGTCCTTTTTCCTTCAGCAACAAGTTATCCATTTCTTTCTTTTTTGATTTGACATCCTTTTGAATCAAATGTAAACTTATATCCTTTGTCACACATTTGACTCACACTGAGAAGATTGTGTTTCAGACCTTCCACATAATATACATCATGAGATTTCATTTTTCCATTAATGTTTAGTGAACCTTTGCCCTTGATTTTGATTGATGAGTTATCTCCAAAACTCACAGAATCACCATTCCAATCTTCTAATTTGATGAATTTCTTCTTATCACCAGTCATGTGGTTGGAACACCCATTGTCAACTAGCCACAAGTTTTTTCTTTCAGCATGTAGGGCAGTTTGAACAATCAAACTTGACTCAGCCTTGTCCTTTTCTTTTTCTACCCAAACTTGATTTGATTTCTCCTTCTTTTTTGTTGTCCCATTCTGTTTTGGATTTGCATTAGACTCAGATGTTGACATTGTCTTCTTTTGCTTAACTATCCTAAGCTTACAATATTTTGCAGCGTGTGCCAAGTTTTGACAATGATATCATTTAACATTTACATTGAATGATTAATTTGAAAATTTATTGTAGGATTGAGATATATTTCTCCTACATTCATAACTTCTATGATCATACAGATTACAATGATAACAAATAACATTCATCTCTCCTAGAGCAACAGATTCATTTCTACTTTCAAAGCTAGGAGGAGACCTATGCATAAGCTTACAATAAGAAATTCTATGACCATAAGTATTACATTTATAGCAGTAGCCATGGAATTGAGGTACATACCAATCATTATTAAAGTTCTTTCTTATTTGTCTCCTTGGAGCAGCATAGTTCGGTCTTCTTGAGCTCACCCTTCATGTGTCCTTAACCTTTGTGAAGACTCCATTATCAACATTGGATTTTCTTTTAGGATCAACATGTTGGTTCCTTGACTAATTCTTTATAGCAGCAACATATGTCTTTGGTGCAGGAGCACCTAGGCTACCATCAAGCCTCTGTAAGGCACATTTTGAATATTTTGTGTTTTGAAGTATGAAAGTTTTAATAAGGTCTTGAAAGTCCATATAAGATGTAATGAGTCCATATATGATGTAATAAGGTCATTGAGACTAATGATTTGTATGTTGAGTCCTAACGAGGGCCATGTTGGCACATATTGACAAAATTGGCTTAATGTGGAAAATGTGTCTCAATAGGTAAAGTATGATGTTTGATGGTGTCTAAGGGAATTTATCGAACTATTTCAACCTATTTGTGTCATTTTTGAGTCATTGAATTCATAGGTTGGGTCTAGGATTAAAGTTAGCCAAGTTGTCAATATTGTCAAAAATTGCTCAATGCAACTTTTTGTGTTTAAAGGGGTGATTAGGCGTTGGTTAGTAATGAAAGATCAAATTTTGGTTATAAACATTGGAGAAGGCATGGATACATTTAAATAATACTTTACATGACCTAAGTAAAGGTTGATGTGTATTGGGAAGAAGACAATCAATAAAATTTCATTGTTTATTGCATTTTTCCTGAGAACTCCCACATAACAGTCTATTCAAACTCATTATTCACCATTAAAATACATTGATCCACCCCTGGAGTTGATTTTTTATTTAAGGAGGGTGAATATATTTTAATTTTTCTTTAGTGGCATTTGATTTCATTAAGAATTGGAAGAGATATCTTATTTTTTGTAAAAAATGTTTAAACCCTAATCTAGGATAACCCAAGACAGAAAAATCATGAGTTCAAGGCCATTCCATATTGAATAATTCTATTTTATATGGTGTATGGCCTTTTTGTATTTTATTTTGTTTATTTTGTTTTTTCAGGGACTCCATGTTCATTTTGGCATGTGCAATCATGAAGGAAAAGGACTGAAATTCACTATCTCAATCTAAAAACATAGTGGGTGCATGAGCTTAGATGGTGTAAAGGCAACAAATGTTTTTGGAAAGTTTTAAAATGAGGAGATTAATGTGTGAAGGACCCCTTGGCATGATCTGAGTGTGATAGGAACAAGGAAGGTAATTAATCCATGAGAATTTATGACTATCTTAAACCTTTGAGTTGGTTGTCACAATTTGACAATGTGTTGAAAATCACTACATTTACATATTTAGAAGTGGATTTGGTGTTGGTTTGAGTGTCAAGTGTGTGGTATGGTGGATCCCCATCATCATAATTTGTATTTGAAGGGTGGTAAGAAAAGAATATTCCATTCAAATATGACTGTCCATGTCTACTACATGACGGTCCCAAAGCATGTTTAACTGTCTTGATAAGCAGTGTGTTGATTGTGAATGAAGGGTAACCATGTTGGATGGTTGGGAGGGTAGAGACCATTTTTGTGTATGTTGAGAATCCTTCTTGGGATGTTTATGGAGTATATGTGTTGGGGTTATTGATTGTATGTTGGAATGGAATTTGGAGTCCTAATTGGGTTTGGTATTGAGTGAGTGACTAGTAGGGAGACTTATGGTGATTGGAGTATTGGAGGGTTTGGATCTGGGTTCATAAAATTTGATGAGGGATATTTGTGCATGTTCCAATAAGTGGTTGATGACTAAGAATCATGAGGGTGTTTTGATGTATTATAACCTTGTGAGGGGTCCTGTGAGGTTTTAGAAGGTTATCACCTTATTGTATATGTGAGTTGGGAGAAAGATCTCCCCTATTGGTTGAGTTCCTTGGATTCTCTACATCGGTCTTCTTCTCATTGGGCTTGCTGACTGTGAACGTTTGTTTGACTTCACTTTCACTTGAAGAGGTGAAAAGTATCTCCTTGTCTAATGAATCTTTAGTGTTAGAACATTGTCCATTTTCAAATCCAACACCATTTATGTCCTTGTTGTGCTTCTTCTTACTTAACATTTTTTTTAATTCTTTAGTGTTATCTCAATCTTTAATTCTCATATTGAGTTCGTCTTTGAACTTTTCAAGTTCCTTTATGAGATTCACAATTTTTTCCTCCATCTTTTGATATTCTTTCTCTTTGTTTTCTAAATTTGATTTAGTCACTTCATACATTCTTCTAGCTTCATCCAACTGAGTGGTTAAAACAACAAGATTGCTATTATATTCTTCAATATTCTTGTTTAGTAATTCATTCTCCCTTATGACAAACTTCTTGTATTTCTTGAACTCTTTTCTTACTCTATTGAGTTCTTCAAGAGCACAAACCAAATCCCCTTCAAGGTCAACCACAACATCTGCATCTTCTTCCTCACTATCATCTATATTTTCAGATTGATCATCACTATGTTTCTCATTAAGGATCTCTTGAGCCATGATGACACTATTTTGTTTTTCATCTTCATTATATTCCTCAACTAACTCACTTTCATCATCAGAAACATCACTATCAATTGAGTAAAGAACCTTCTTGTTTTGAATATTTCTTCTTCTTGATTTGTAAAACCTTTTACCCTTATCCTTGATACCTTTCACATTATTGTCTTCCTTCTTCTTATAGGGACACTTAGCCGCAAAATGTCCTATTTTACCACAATCAAAGCATTGGAAAGGTAGCTTTCCTCTATACTTTCTTGACCCTTTATTGAGCTTTCTAACAAAGTGATGTAGGAGCATCCCCGGTTCATAGCAATCCTGCATCAACCAAAAAACATTTTCTTTCTATTTTTCTTTCTGTTTGTAGTTTTAGTTTTCCTTTTTGTGTGTCCTATTTTTGGCTCACCGGATCCTATGGAGTTGGATTCTACTTGAAGACTTGATCATCTTTCTTGTTTCCAGACCGCATTGTATTTGGATCATTTTCTGGCAAGATATCGCTATCGATTTCCTTGACAGTTTTCTGTTACCAGTTGACAGTTCTTGTTACCGGTTGCCTGGACCTATTTTGGTGATCTACCAGAACCCTTTCTGAAGCTTGTGGATTCTTGGGCGTTGATTTTGATGTTCCTTGGCATGTGGCCGAACTTTTCCTATGATCTTCATTTCATCCTTTGGATTTTTTGGAGGAATCTTTTGGTGGAGGCCGACCTTGTTTATTTTACACATTAGGTCTTGTTCTTCGAGTTTTGATCCCTGTTGGGTCGACTAGATCCTTTGGATATATATATATATATATATATATATATATATATATATATATAAAATTTTAATTGTGCATTATAATGTAATCAATTAGAGAATCAAGTAGCTAGACTATGCATAGAAGATAGATCTTAAGGTTCAAGGTCTCGGTTGTGACCTATTATGTATGTTCTACTAGGCCTGTGAGTCGGTATGTTGTAACCCGGTTGTTACCGATTGCAATTTTCATGAAATAAAAAAATTTGTTTTGCATTGCCTCCATCATATCTTTGTGCTTCCATTGTGTTTACTCTTGCTAACCAGCTTGGATTGATCTCTTTGAGGTCCCTCCTCACTGGTGACTGTTTCACAAAGTTAGCTTTAGTAGCATCAGAGTCATTTTCATCTTCATTTGTAGCTTGTTCTTTTCCTTTTTGTGTCGTATTGAAAGCAACGACTCTCTTTGAAGGTTCAACACTTATTGTTCTCATCTCATAGGTAGACAAAGAGCCAAACAATTCATCTATAGAGAAATTCTTTAAGTCTTTAGCTTCCTCAATAGCTGAGACTTTTGTATCATACTTTGAGGTTAATGATGTCATAACCTTTTTATAGTAACTTCATCTTTGACATCCTCTCCAAGTCCTCTTATAGCACTCACAGTCTCATCCACTATTTGCAGGTAATCAACTATCTTCTCTTCTTCTTTCATTTTTAGATTTTCAAACTGAGCTCTTAGATTTTGTAGTTTGGCTTCTTTCACTTTGGTATCTCCTTCATATACACTTTGCAGCTTGTCCCAAGTTTCTTTTATACACGTGCAATGCATGACTTTGACAAACTTTGTATCTGACAGACCACTTAATATTGCATTATTAGCTTTGGCATTGTTCGCATATTCCCTTTTAGCATCAAGATCGGTAGGAGGAAATTGAGGAACAGTGTAACCACTTTTTACTGACATCCAGACATCAAACCCTAGGGAAGACAGGTAGGTTTCCATTCTTCTACTCCATAAGGCATAGTTGGTACCATCAAAGATAGGTTCTTTAGAGGAGGATTCATTCCTACCCATTGTGTTCACAAAGAAAGATCTACCCAAGCTAGAGAAAGCTTTGCAGAAAGGGAACCTAGGGATCTGATACCAATTGAAGAAAACAAATGGACACTGAGGGGGGGGTGAATCAATGTATTTTAAAATCTTTAACTATGTGTGTAAGGACTGAAACTACAAATTAAGAACATACACACACACAAATCAAACTACAACATAGAATATATGAGGAAAACCCAATGTGGAAAAAACCTCAATGAGAATAGCTATTGGAGTCTACTTCTCCAATCCAGCCTCACAACAAATAACAATTTACAATGTTTAGGGTACCAACCCAAGGAGTACCAACCCTTGATTTTATGAGCACCTACCCCTACTTTGAGCACCCACCCAGAGATTTACAGTGATTGATCAAGTTTACAAAGCAATGAAAAAGCCTTGTTACAAATGAGTTTTGTAACACTTACAAATTTCTCATATCTTGAGAATGACCTTCTCTGTCTGCTAAAGTTTTTCTTCTATTTCTCCTCCTTCCTATGTCTGATTATCTTCTTCTCTCTACTACAACATTACTCTCCTAAATGCTCTATTATTTCTTTGTGCTGCCACTTTCTACTTCTATAAATTTGGTCTATTTTCTCTTGACATCAACACACACACACTCTCCCTTTGTCAACACTCACTCCCTCTCTCTCTGTCAACACTCACTCTCCTCTCAACAACAACACACTTTTTCAACAATTCTCTTATTTTTCATCGACTAGTGGGGATGTCTTTGTTTCTACCTATGTCACTATCTCAACAACCACACCTACCAGTGTCAAATATTTTTTACAACTATTGTTTGATTAGATCAACTCTGTACACATCATATTTTTTTGCTACTTCAAACTTGAATATTTAATTCAAGTCAGTTGTCTTGGAGGTCTGTGACTCAAGAGATTTTATTCTCTATCCTAAATAAGATCTCAAATCAGTTGCCTGAATTAAATGCATCATGTCTATCTTCAGATCATTCTCTGTACTTGGATTACTAAGTTTAGTAATCTTCCTCTTTCCAAAATGATCTACAATCCTTCCTCGAGCCACATAGCCTACCTGTAACTTGGTTGCCATTAATGTGTTTTCCATCATCTACCAACTTACTCTGAAAAGATTGACAACTACTTCTATCATCACCGAATTCTACATATCAGATTCGTTCTTTGTCCACTAAGGAGCCTGATGTCTTCATATTCTTTATCTAGATCAGATGGTCAAGGTCAGTCGGCTTCCACATAAAACCCTTGTACCAATCGACATGCACAGGTATCGTCAAAAGTCTTTAGAAATGACATCCAAGTCACCTGGTCAACCATAGTCAATTGCCACGTGGACTATTGTCCTTATCGAGCTACCAATGCGTCAACTAAAACACCTCAAATGGTCACGATGACCTTAACCTTTGTTGCTGCAAGATGGCAAGATGCACCATCTTCCTATTTTAACTTACCCCACAAGATCCTTTTTCCATCATTCTGCAAGCTGGAGGATAGCGGGATCCTTCACTCGCTTCATTGTCTTATCCCGCGCGACCATCACCCATCCATCTTGAATGGTGTGGGATAGCGGGGGCCACCACTTACATAATCTCTGATTTCCCCGTGAGCTCATTTTACTTCAACTTCTCTTCGTGCGGGATAGCAGGAGACATCTCCCCCTTTACCTTTTTTTATCTTGCATGACCAACGTTTTGTCCTACTTAGAGTTGTGGTATAGCGGGATACGTATCTCGCTCCACCTTGAATTACCCCACATGACCATTGCTCCTCACTTTGGATGACGTGGGATAGCAGGAAGCATCTCTTGCTTCATCTTTTTTTAGCCCGTGAGACCTTCAATCTCAACTCAAACAAGCCACAAGATAGCGGGAATCGCTATGCCTAGCTTGGAGTTATCCTGCACAAACACCATGCACATACTTTGTGTGGTGTAGGATAGCGGGGGAACACATTTCCCTTTGACTTTTCTTATCTCACATTTCTAACTAAGGCTCAACAAACATGTCACGAGATAGCAGGGGTATTCGACCTTTATGACATTTTTATCCCACATGACCTCTTTCCTTCATTCAAACACACCACGGGACCCAATGACACATGTGAACTAAACAATTGCTGCAATGTGGGAATCATGGCTCTCAATCCCAACTCAGAACTCTGTTATTGTTGTCAACATGGACGACATGTGGAGATGATGAATCTAGTCGAAACCCCTGCAACATAACACAACGTGTTATGCACGACTGTTGCTTGCATCACTGCAACCTCCCTTGACATCCTTATGTGTGACTACTGCCTACATCACTGCAACCTTCCTTGACATCAATGACAATAATGGAAATACTTCTTTCATTTTCCTTTTCACAAAGTATTCATCAACTGGTACTTCCAATTTGTCTACTAAAAGGTACTCCTCAAAACTTCTGATAACCTCTCCTTCTTGAAGCATATCTTTTCGTGTAATCTCTATATATTAAAGAAATGTAATATCCTTCTTATAAATTATAGATTTAATCAAATACTCATCAAACCAGTGGTATATTTTGGACACTAAAATTTCATTGTCCCAACTCTTGAACAAATATTTTAAGAAACTTCCCATGATTAGCAACTCAGAACCTAATAGGCTAGCAAGATCTTCTTTTCTCTCTCGCTGAGTATTTACATAATTGAGTAAACCTTTAGGATAGAAGAATCAAGACTTTGATACCATTATAATGTCACTTGACAAATGAATTATCATATCTAAGACTCGTTTAAACTTCTTTAATTAAAACTTTACAAATCAACAAAAACAATGCAAACTAAGTAGACTGTGAAACACACCAAACTTTAGCAAAACTTCCATGAAGTTGATATTAAATGATTATAACATATTTTCATCATGAAATACATCATTTTTATGTCTTATACTAAAAAAATAACAAATTAAATTTTATACAACTTCTTACAAAACATGAAGCAAAATGAAACACCAACACATAATGAACTCTACCCAACTCGCAAAGAAACTCACCAAAATCCACACCAAGATTATCTATGATAAAATAAAATGAAATACCAAAAAAACCACATCCACAAATTTGCCACCAAATTCTACAAAAAATGTTTAAACACCAAAATATCACACTTCTAACTATTGAAACCCTTCTGCAAACAAATTGCAAATAAACTAAAGAAGTCACAAACTATTCAACTCATGGGTACTCTATGTAAGATATTACTCTCTAGTAATAATGTGACTTCCATCCTTATATTTTCTATTAATCCTTTGACTAGCATCTTTAGATCATTTGGAAAATTTGAACATCTTGTCTAATAGTCTCCCTCTCCACTAGTTTGATAGCCACCGTAGAACAAGCAAATCTTGGTTAAAATCTGCAAAGTGAATGAATCTTGCATATCCAATGCCAAGATTGGAATAAATCTTGCATGTGAAGGAAATAATCATTTTTGGCAACTGTCATAAAGCCACTAGATGCCAAGGAAACTTTCCAAAAGCCAATGCCTACCATAAGAGGAAATTAATTTATAGTTATTTGTTTGATAAATATAATTTTTATCAAAGCAAATAAGACATTAAATTAATTTATTTTTCTTCAAATTGCCTTGTCATCCCAACTTACTATTTTGGGACAATGGAAACTTTAATTATAAAGTGTTATTTTTTAAGGGGTCATCAAATGAACAGTGTAATTGAAAACTTTTGTTATCAATATATCGGGTGCTAGCCCTAGCCAACTATATGTCTATTAAAAAAAAGTGTTATTTTGAAAAAAAAGATACATGACATGTTACACTTGTACCAACTATTTGAATCTCACACAAATTTTTAAGGTTATCTATTTCATGTTGGATCCTAAAAGGGGTCATCTATTAAATTGTTTTGAATTTGGAGTCTTCTTGTTCAAGGTATATAAACGAAGGTGAATC